>NC_134484.1:62590833-62841281 GCF_040206685.1 Ascaphus truei
GATAAGGGGAGCTTGATTCTGTGCTAACTGCTATTGACTGTGGAGTATTCAGAGCTTGATCACGGTTGCTTGCAATATGAAAAACTTACAACTTTCTCCCACTGGCCTTGCTAATACAGTACATTTTGAACACTTGTCACTGAGTGGTTGTCTGAGGTATTGTGCTTTCCACTTCTCTGTGGGTTTTAGTTTTTTCACTTTCTTATCTCTTTATGAATAATGAATCTGAGGGCCAGCTGAATCCTTAGCCTGTCTACAGGGCCCCTTTCCCCTCAGGAAAAGTATGAGAATTGTGGATGTAAACACTATAACCTTTCTAGTCCTGTTCTGCTGAAGAGAAGGAGAAAAACTGGAAGAGCACTACTGTAGGTATCAAAAAAGTAGAAAGGAGGGTGCGTATCCCATAAAAAGTTTATTTATTGGTCATGGAAAAACAGGGCAATGGAGAGCCCTACCAACGTTTCATGCTTCACAGAGCGCTTTCTCAAGCGTGAAACGTTGGTAGGGCTCTCCATTGTCCTGTTTTTCCATGACCAATAAATAATCTTTTTATGGGATACGCACCCTCCTTTCTACTTTTTTGATACCTACAGTAGTGCTCTTCCAGTTTTTCTCTTTCTCTACTAGCCTACCCATTGGACGGAAGCACACCTGGGGACCCCTCACCTTTGGATCGCATGGACTGTGCAGCACTCAGAGTGAGTCAATCGCTTGCTACATGTTTTCCTGTTCAGGACTTTATTTAGACAATTGGTACGTTATAGGGTGTTATTATTCTCAATCTTCCTGGTGTTATTGTTAACAACAGCGTCACTTATTAGTGAGCTTACCATCCGGGACTGCAACCCAGTACCTGTCTTCTATCCAGTTTATGTTTAGGGGTCCCCCTTACAAGTTTCTGGTTATTCATTCATTCATTTATCCTACTCTTGGGGTCTTTAGCATTACGCAGTCACATGGTCTGTTCTGCTGAAGACAAAAGGTGGACGAAAGAACTTCCCTTTTCATGGGTCAGCCAAACTACATAGAGAGTCAGGGCTGTCACTGTTATACAGATGGTAATACAGATAGTTTGGGACACTTGTATCCATACCTAACTGCTTCATTTCAAGTAAATATTGAATTACTTTTCACTCTCTTTTTAATTGGCCATAGTCACTATCACTGTATCATTTACAGACTGCTGTACAAACGTGGATTTGCAGAGCTGGGAACATGCAGTTTATTTTAGATGTAGGGTGCGGGGTTCCCTACCCTTCATCTAAAGCATAGACATAAAATCTCATATATTGGGACAGTCATGTTACAAGCACCTTGCAGGAGGGTGATACATCTTCAAAGTCTGCCAAATGGAAACCTGATAATAGTTTCTGTCAGGAACTTAATCACAAGGTTGCCGCTCTCATCTTGGCAGGAATGAGATGCCTCTTGGATAGCTGACAGGAAGTGAGGATGCTGGTTCAAAATGTCAAGCTCTAGTGTAAACGTGGCCACATCACTTTGCCGGCCCATTCTTAAAAAAATGCACTTAGAAAATAAATAACAAGCTCTGTAGAGACAGATTCTTTGGACCTGTAAGCTATGCTATGTATCCTGCAAGCGCACTATAATATGACATTTTTAATTGTAATTTAAGGCATGAGAGATATACCCTTCTGTGAATATGGTAATGTTATCAAGACTTCGGGAAGAATGATTTATCAAAATTATTGCGCAGTTTGGAGAAAAGAAGCCTATTGTAAAACAACATTATGCCCTAATAACAGATCAATGGCCAAAGTCGCAGGAATTCAAAGTGCGAATCAAGTCCATAAAAAGCTCTGCAGAAATATACTGTATATATATTTGTGAAAGGTTGCATCCCAGCCTTTTTATTTAAAGAGGCAGCAGCATCAGATCCTGGGAAGAATGAAAGAGGCTTTTGCTGTTCTCTGATCCTTCTTTTTATTAGGTATTCCACATTCAGGTGTAAAACAACCAGTTCCCCCAGCGTGATGTCTCCAGCCACAGAGTAGCCAGCAATATCTGCATTAGAAAGTTTGCATCCTTTCACTGAAGTTCCACAGACATCCTCATATCACATAACAGCAATAAGGAGTGCAGAAAAAGACAACCTCATATCACATAGCAGCAACAAGGAGTGCAGAAAGAGACAACCTCATATCACATAGCAGCAACAAGGAGTGCAGAAGGAGACAACCTCATATCACATAGCAGCAACAAGGAGTGCAGAAGGAGACAACCTCATATCACATAGCAGCAACAAGGAGTGCAGAAGGAGAGCCAGGGAAAGAAACTCCCTCCCTTTTATTACTGGTTAATTAGGACAAAACCAAATTAAGTAAACCACACAGGGGAGTCGTCTCCCACAACTTACACAATTAGCAAACATAATACACTTCACACAACATACAATTTTCTATAGCAAGCCCCAAAAACAGTACCTTTTACAAACATCCCATGCATGTCTTTACTCTGCAAAATAAATGACATTCAGTATCACTTAGTTTAATTCCCCCTCCATACCATGGTATAATCCACCCTGGATGGTATGCAGGAAGGAAACGCCCTTTTCCTTTTTAACAGAGACTGCCCATGGCTGTGTAACATCAAACTGTGTTTAATTCCAACCAGACCTGTATTGTACTGACTGACCTCAGGACACCACATTAAAGGTTAGTAAAGTTTCAGGTCAAGGAAATAAAAAAAGATCGCTGGGCTCAGCAAAAAAAAAAAAAACAGAAAGAAAGAAAGGTGGTGCACTTGATGCCAGAAAGCAAACATGCATTTAACTTCCACAATAGTACAAGCAGCCCTGTCACATATCCCCCACTTTTAGAGGAAAACAATAAGGATTTTTCTCCAACATACTTTTGTAGGAGACAGGGGTGCTGCAATTTTTTCTCTCCCATACTGAGAAATAGGGAACCTCCGCCCTCCCACTCTAGAGGTTCCATGTCCAGGCCCTATATGAGACAAAACCACATTTATTGTTGTCAAATCTAACTACACTAAAGTTCCTGAACATCAATCTTGCTATTTCTCAGCACCTTCCTTCCTAGTTATTTCAGCCCCATATTGGGATAAATGATCTGCATTATGATGCTGACTTCAAAGTCGGTATGATACCATAAATTTAAATGGTTGCAGGGCTAGATACCATCGGGTAACCCGGGCGTTTTTACATTGCATATTGTTTAGCCACGTAAGTGCATGATGATCAGTGACTTTAAAGTAAACCAGCAAAGAGAGGATTGCTCCAGCTAAGTAAAAAAAAATCATCAACCACGTCTTCTCCATTTCCTATATCAGGGGGGCTCAACTCCAGTTCTCAAGACTCCCCCAACAGATCAGGTTTTGAGGATATCCTTGCTTCAGTACCAGTCGAAGACTGAGCTACTGATTGAGCCACTAGTGCTGAAGCTGGGATGGCTTTAAAACCTGACCTGTTGTGGGGTCTTGAGGCTTTTGAGTTGAGCACCCCTACTCTATATGGTCTATTCCCATTATGATCGACGATATCAATACCAGAAGTTTAGGGATGCGACCCCAATTAATGAAGCTATTTCTACAATGTCTGAGTAATTAACCACTGGCTATACAGCAGGGATAGATATCATTTGCATAGTCACCAGTGCTCATGTCTCATGTATCCTGCGCAAACAAAAGTACAACTTATTGGGCAGAGACTGTCCTGAAGACAAGAAGAGATTTAGGACATGGAAGTCGTAAACATATTGGGGTCTATGGCCTATAGTCACCAAAGGTCGACATTGATAAAAATGTGTGGTATTTAAAAAAAAAGGCATGACATTTTCCGCCACATCCACTAAATCTTTAACGCTTAATTGACTCAGCAATATAATTGATTTTATTACAGAGATAAGGGTAGGGTAAATTTAATGCCAGTATAACTCATGAGCATGCAGATGAGTATGTATAGTATAGTTACATATGCAAATGTGATAAATGTAACACCAGTATTGCAAATGCGCATGTAAATGAGTAAACATTGGATAATGATATGTAGCCAGGTCCCCTCTGGATACCCGGTACTCCGGTTCCCCCTCCCTTACCCTCATCCTGGTGGGGGAAGCTGCGGTGGCGAGTGCATCGCCGAGGGCTCCCGGTGGCATCAGCGACAGGGCGCCGCCATGTTTCACGTACTTGCGCATGCGCAGAAGGTGTCCGGCGGCCATGTTAGTGTTGGCGAGCAGAGTCGCGTATGTACAGGGCATCGCGCATGCGCAGATGCGTCAGTGGTGGCCATTACAGATAGAGCCTGAGCCATTGAGGGCCAGGAGAGCAACGGTGGCCATTATAGAGTGGCGCATGCACAGTTGCAATCAATCACGTGGCCCCAATGTTAAAGAGGTCCACAAGGTACAACATTACCCAGCAGCCTCTGGGGACTGCCCTTTCACTCCTATCACATGCCATCAGACAGCCAATAGGGGTTACAGATTCAACTGTTCACAGGATATGGATATGACTCACTCACACCATGCTAGTTAGTTGGAGCTGGGAAGCAGAGAGGGTAGGTTGTATGTACAGGGAGCAGGTGGCCCCTGTACTAGGCCAGATACCCCCTCAGGCTCCAGCTAGGCCCCAACTCACCCTCAGCTTGTGGCTGCTACAGGGACTCCCCCTAGGATAGGGACAGGGTCCTGTAGAGTCAGCATAAGTGAGGGTTATAGCCAGGAAGTGTATATCTTGGTATTGGTGATAAAGACTGGATCACACTCTGTTGGCTAGCAGAGATATGAGACATTCACAAGGTGGATCACTCCAAGCGGGAGCCATCCATAGCAGAGGCGCATCACAACGTGGGATCATCCTTTTGAAGCAAGGGATCCCAAGTACAGTTTCTCTGCGCGTGGACACACCCGGCAGTTACCTTCATCATACACCAAGTGCACCAACCTCATCTCAACTTAGTGGGTAGCGCTGTCTCACACTTGGGTGGGTGGGACTCTTGGGTTTATGATGTGGGCGTATGGCCCTGTGAGGCTTAGTGTTACAGGATGACTACTGATGTTATTCTTGTGTTATATTGTTCTATCTGCATATAGTAAACTGTTTATATATACTCTGGTGTATGTGGTTACTGTATGTGGTTCCTGTGTCAGGGGTTATTCTACACTGTAGGATCCTGCACAGGTGGAGGCGCTTTAAGTACATTCCAGGATACACCCCAGGTTCCCATCAGCGGAGGCTCAGGCCTCCTGTGAGCCTAGTAGTGATGAAATATCCGGGAAGCGCAATATATGTAAAAAAGAATAAAATACAATGGTGATAGTGCAATATTGTTAAGGTGAAATGGATAAACTCAAATAAAGATGACACTGCTCTCAATATATATATACTCACAAACGTGTGAGGTTACGCAGGCACATAAAGGTATCTGTGAGCCTGACAGGTATTGCACCACAACTGGTAATACATGTAGATTCATGGTCCCTATCTGCGAATGGGAGTGGGGGGGGGGGGGGAGGGGGAGGGAAAATGTGTTACATATACAGTGGTGTGAAAAAGAAAGTACACCCTCTTTGAATTCTATGGTTTTAGTTTTTCACACATGGCTTCTCCATTTTGGCTTTATTTTTGTTAAATAAATCATGACACGGTGTAATATGTCATGTGTTGTTGTTCATCTGAGGTTGTATTTACCTAATTTTTAGACCTGCTTGTTATTATGTCCTGAGTTGAGGTAGGGAAGGTGCTCCCCAGAGTATTGCATAGATTAGGCCCCCCTTTCATTGTGTTTCGGAGAGGGTCAGTGCCCCTTACGTTAGGATCCAATAGTATGGCCAAAATAGAGAAGAGCATGTCCCAGTAACAGGAATGCAGACGTGCCTCAGTGGGCCAAGCAAAAGTGCCCCAAGGATGTCTGGGGATCAGCCCTACAAACAGATCCTCACCCATAGTATTCAGTAGCCCTGAGGAAGTGTAACAAAAAAATACATGTACTTGGAGAAGAAATCCCTTAATGGTGCACTACTACCGGAGTAAAGATATATTGTAGATAAATAAAACTTCAGATTTTATTTGGCATAGTTAAAATAAAAATGGGATTCAAAAGAAATATTTGTCCTCTAAAATACAGTGAGTTTTAAAAGGGTGTACATTCCTTATATGCGATACCAGATATTAAGCAATAATTGCATTCAAAATCTAAATATGTAGATATACTACTGTATGCACACACTCGTATATTGTGGTCTGGAGGACTGAAAATAATTTGCATCAATGCTCAGCCTGAATATAGACTCCTAAGTGTACAGTATATCTGCTATAAGTCTCCTATGATACAGCCTCAGTTATTAGCCAATATACTGGTCAATATCAATTTTTTTCTGGAGTTTGAAGCAGTATGTCTGTTGGTAGGGCTTCCCTAGTGATAGGGTAGATTAAAAATCCCTTCACAGAGACTACTAAGGAAATGGACCCCGCCGGGTAGGAGAAAGCAGCCGGCGCGGAGCCAATCTCTAAGGCCACCGCACAGCTCCCAATCAAACTGCTACAATACAATGACAGTTTACTTACCAGTCGCGACGCGCGCGCAGACATGAACTGCAGGGCGGCAGACCAGAGAACAGACCTGGGGTTTTGTTTTCAGTAGGCGACGGCCGCGTCACGTGAGCGGTTCAGCCAATGAGGGCGAACCGCTCATGGCCACTCCTCCGCCACGCCTCCCTATCTCCTGCCTGCAGTGCACAAGACGCTCGGCCGCGTCGCAACTATGACATCACCAGATCGCGCGCATGTCCAGCCGGAGCTGGTATAACCGAGGCCTAATGCTGAAGCGGCAACATCAAGACAGCAGGCAGGTCAATGTATCAGAGGTATACACGCACTATAGGCAAATGGCAGCATAGGGAGATACAAGTGTCCACACTTGTTAGAATGATCAGAAATGGCTTCATTTGACATCTGCCATCTGTGCTACTCTGAGGTTTTCTATATTCATTTTTAAATCTCCTCGTATGACATACCATATCCCTGATTTTTTGGGGAGCCTCGGGAGCCCCGAAATCTTAATATATGAAGTTTTACATTTTTGCGCCACTTCGTCCAAAAATGGTCTGCAGTAATAACCTCGCTGCCACTGGTTGAAGGGGCTATGGTCCCGTGACCGACTTACATTTCTGAGCTATTTTGACTATATTTTATAAATATGTATACAATATTTAAGCTGTGATCGCATAAAAGAAGACCAACTTCCTAAAATAAATAATTTTTTTTCTGTGAATATGGTATGTGAATAATAAAAAGTAATGGGACTCTGGGGTTGTAAATGAAAAGATGGTGGTACTCCCTACCCATTGGTAGGATCACAGTTTGTCTGGGAGTCATCAAAATTGTGATCTGCGCTATCGTGCGCAAATCGCCGATATCTGCCATTGACTTTAACAGCTTTGATGACTCCCATCCTTTGACCCCTACTTGCTGCTGATCCAGTCATTATAATTAAATCCGTCATAGTTATCGGCTAACTACATGGTATAAAAGAACAAGTCAGTCTCCTTCCAGAAAAATGAAAGCGCGAAACAGGTGAAATTCAGCTCTGAGGGCACTTAAAAAAGTTTTTAAATGAAATGATATTTAGTTTTGCTAAATTGTTTAACTACAACGTGGGACCTGTGGAAAGTTATTTATTTGAAACATAAATGTATGAATTGAGACATAAAACCATGTAGTAAAAGGTTTGTTTACAGAACTGCTCATAAACACATGCTTCTAGGATTACTTTCCAAATGTAAGTGCTGATCATGAAGCTTTATATAAACTACTGTAGGTGAGTACAGTTCAAACATAGTTTATGAAAGGGTAATTTAATGTCTGCTGGGCTTAGTGTATAGATGCTCACATAAGCCAACAGTAATCATCACAGCGACTCAATTAGTACCAGCATTACTACTGTATGTAGTTTACTTCTGATTGACTTGGCATTGACTTGAATATTCCTGGCAGTTGAGAAGATCAGATACAGCTGGACGGAAAAGCAGCATGATAATAAAAAGCCACTGAATAGAGGTTGGAAAAGAGGAGAGAATTCTAGTAAGACTGATTTGTTACAGACTGTAAAATTACAGACTGTAAAATCAGTGTGAAATTTGTATATATAGTTGAATGCACGGTTTTATATCATCATAAGTCTCTTTTTCAAATTTACTATAAGCTATATAGATAGATGTACAGGTACATTCTAAAACTCACAAGTTTCTTCTTCAGATTACTGTGATGTTTAGTACATATGGAGAAGGTAAGTGTGAGGTGTCGATAACTAATATACAAGAGTATCTATGGAGAATCATCATCATGATCTATTATAAAGTATCACAAACTGTTAGGAATCAACATAGAAACTAACTCCAGAAGTAAAAATCAGGGGAGGTGGAGCGAAAGAGGTGGGTCAGAAGATGTGTACTATAGTGGACAATTAATGATGTGAAACCCAGTTATGAAGAACACCCTTCACACACTTGACCCACGTCCTCCAAAAGTGCTCCCGCACGGTGTAACGTTACCGGCGTAAATACCAAGTAGACTTTCTCCAGAATTAATTCATACTCTCGCCCTATAACAGTGCCCTCTCCCGTTTCAAGCAAATCTACTTGTATTCACTGATACAAAACTCTGTCCTCTAGTCTAAATCTCAATGCCTATTCGCCACCTTTAACTCCCTTCTCTGCCGAACTACACCTGCACAACTTCTACCCTCACGGCCCGAGACCTTACCACCTACTTCACAAGAAAAGATTAAGCCAGACATCTCTTCATGTGAAACTCCATGTACAACACCTACCTCCTCTCGCATACCGAAATCCATTCTCAGCTCATGTTTCCCCTGTGACTCAGGATGAGGTCTCTGCACTGCTCATCATCTCACCCTCCAACCTGCCCCCTTGATCCTATTTCCTCCACTCCTCTCTGGCACACTAAGCGCCATCCTAATTCACCTTTTTAACCTCTCTCACTTTCGTTACATTCCCATATTTTTTAAAACATGCACTCCTCGTGCCCATTCTAAAGAAATGCCCTCTTGACCGAGTCTCCATCTCTAACTACCATGCTCTCTTCTCATCTTTGCCTCCAAGCTACTTGGGTGACTTGTATAGAACTGCCTGACTCCCTTTCTCTTCTCCAACTCCCTGCATGACTCATTGCAATCTGGTTTCCATCTTCTACACCAGGGGTGCACAAACTTTTCTTGCTGCACCCTCCTGCCTGCTCTCCTCTGTTCTCGCGCCCGCCCCCCTTACCTCAGTTCGGTGTCAAATGATGTCGCGGGGTCGTGTGGAGTGACGTCACATGACCCCACACGTAATTTGATGCCGCGTTGCCATGGGGACGCGCCCTGAGCCAGCTGAATCTCGGTAAGTAGAGGTTGCAGAGGCCTCGCAAGGTCCGCCGGCATTTAATTTAAATGCCTTGGGGAAGAGCGGGGGACCTCTGCAAACAACCCGCACTCCCCCCAAAAAAATCTTGCGCACCCCTGCTCTACACTCCACTGAGACAGCACTAACAATATTGGCCAATGAATTACTCACAGCTAAGTCTAAGGGTTACTTCAACTTACTAATTCTCCTGGATCTCACAGCTTCCTTCGACACTCTCAAAAACTCTCAACTTCATTGGCCTCCGTGATGCAGGCTTCTCCTAGTTCATGTCCTACATATCCAATCATTCCTTCAGTGTTTCCTTCTCTGGTGTCTCATCATCTCCACTCCCTCTCTCGGTTGGGGTCCCACATGGCTCAGTCCTTTGCCATCCGCTCATCTCACTCTACAACTCTTCTCTTAGTGAACTAATACAATCTTTTGGCTTTCAGTATCATCCCTATGCTGGTGACACACAAATTTACCTCTTCTCCCTTGACCTCCCCCCTCTCTCCTGTCACCAAAGTTCTCTCTGTAATCTCCTCCTGAATGTCTCACCATTACCTGAAGCTTCATATTTCCAGAACAGAATACTCTTTCCCCCCTCCACAGCCACCCCATACACCCCAAATCTCTCTCACTTTCAATAATACCACTATCTCATCAACACCTCAAGCCCACTATCTAGTAGTCATCTTTAACTCTGATATCACCTTCATTCCTCACATTTAGTCCCTCACAAAGTCCTGCCTTCTCCACCTCGAAAATATTGCCAAGATATGCCCTTTTCTCACTCATGGTGCAACTAAAATCCTAGTTCACTCACTCATCTTGTCCTGCCTTGACTACTGCAACCTTCTCTTAGTTGGCATTCCCCATGTCTCTCTATCCCAACTCCAATCCATCCAAAACATTGCTGCCAGACTCATCTACCTCGCTCACCGCTCCACTTCTGCTACTCCACCACACAAATCCCTACACTGGCTTTTCATATCCTCTAGAATCAAATGTAAAACCCTAGCTCTGACTTACAAAGCTCTCAACGATACTGCATCATTTTACATCTAAGCCGTCATCCCCAAATATATCCGTAAATATCCCCTACGTTCTGCCCACGAAATTCGCCTTTCCTCCTGCCTTATTACCTACTCTCACTCCTGAGCACACAAGACTTCTCCCACCATGCCCCCTCTCTCTGGAATTCCCTACCACGCACCTTCAGACTCTCCCTAGCTTTCAGACATTAGAAAACTCCTTGTAAATTCACCTTTTCAAGGAAGCCCATCTGGCCGACCGCTAACATTCAACTACCTCACACTCCCCCCTCCAACCTCATTGGGACAAGCTGAACGGCTGGACCAATCTCAATGCTATCTAACACGCCCTGATATCCACACCCTCAAACCTTAACGGGATCAGATACCAGGCTGGACCATACTCCAACCTGAGCCACACTCCATTACACGATGAGAGACACTTTACCTTTTTGTAACATCTCACGAGCAGGGCTCTCATTACCTCTCTGTATCTGTTTGTACATGTTTGTCCTTATTTGTATTTGTATACAACTCTGTTTATGTAATTATCAAAACGCTGTACTACTGTATTATCGCTGAGGATATGTTGGCGCTTTGCAAATGAATGATAATAATAACAACCCTTCCTGTACTGAATAATTAAAACTTAATTGTATCTTTTGTTTGCTATCTTAAGGACTAAGATTTGTGCCTTTATCTTTTAAAATGATTTGCAAATGTAAGACCTTTTCCTGCCGGCCAACAGAAGAGGGCCATGTCAAAGTGATCCAATGTCTATTCCGGTGTTGCTTATGTGCAGGTGATGCTTAGCGACTCTTATTTACCTTGTTTCTCAGGATACTGGCATTCGTGCAGAACTGGTATGGTAAGCAATAAGAAAAATGGCACCAGGAACTTTTCTTATAGCTTTATTTACAGGAACACATATAAAACTCTTCCTTATGGGTGTTTAGGCAGCACCCTCCAAAAGAGACACATCTCTTGCAGTTTGTAGTACTAGACTACACTCCATTACTTGAATGAGGGCTGTTCCCACCTCCACTGGAATCCCTAGGAAGGGTGCCCTGTGGCATGAGAGATTACACCCTATCACCTCTGACAGAGCAAAGGAGATTCCAGCCCCTAGTAATTCTAATTTGATACTCTAAGGCACCTGCTTACGGAACCTCCTTTGGAGTACCTGTCCATTCCCTCTTGTGGGTGGAACATGCTCAGAGCCATATAGAGGGACCCTATTTTTAGGAGTGATATTTCCCTAGCGGAATAACAACATAGTGACCCTAATACTAAAACATGTGGTTACAGACTAACAGGACTTACATTATTTACATTGAGATGTCTTATGTCCATGAAATATTTGTAAACTGAGGGCCTCATGCAGAGAGCAGCGGTATTCAGAATTGGAGAGGGGGAAAATTTGTAGCTTTATTGGAGAGTTTTTATCTCCATATGCAGAAAGGGCATAAAACTGCCTTTCTGCATATGGAGAGTTTCAACCAGCGCTATGAGCGCTGTTGAAACTGTTGGGAAAAAAATCGCTTTTTTTTTTTCTCCTTCACCGGCCGCCGAGCGCCAGCTGCTTGGTGGCGAGGAAAAAAGTTGAAAATCGCGCCATTTTTTTGCCGCGAACAGCCACTAGATGGCGTTCGCTGCTCTCTGAATACGGCCGGTTTCAACACTGGAGAGAATTCTTTTCTCTCCAGCCGCGCGGCGAGATTCAGAGGGGGAAAAAAAAAATGGCGCTTTTTTAAAATCTCGCCATTATCTGCCTTTCTAAAGGCAGATTTCGGCAAAACATGGCGCTTTCCATGTTAGCGCTCCTCTCTGCATGAGGCCCTGAATGTGCATAACTTTTGTTCATTTAATGCAGCCATTTACTATTATAACTGTTTTTCTTTCCTGACTGTCTCTTGTGTAACAAAATAATTGTATTTCATTTTTATTGGAGGCCTGTATTTACTGTAAAAATAAATGATTGATGATGATGATTTCCCCCGTCCTGGTCTCCTCCTGGGATCTGAACTACAATATTCCATCCTCATTATATATACCCCATAGTGACATCACTAATCACTATGGCTACTAGGGGAGAGGTTTGGATTCTACTTAGTATTCTTACTTAATGACATCAATAGGAACCTTCTAGAAGGTGGGTGTGGCCAGGTTTCTGCTCAGCAACTTCACATCATGTGATGAGAGGCTGTTACACTGTAGCTCTCCATACAATTAACAAGTCTGCCATTGTCAGGGTATTGGGTTCAGCAAATAGAGTAGAATGGGTCCTTATAATTATACGGCAGCTGGTAAATCTATTAATTTTTCAGGTACATAACCCGTAAAATGAGAGCGATAGATGGAGAGGTAAAACTTGAAATTATAAAGTCATACATTATGTTTTCAGCAATAGCGTGTGGACATCCCCACCCCTTTATATCACATGAGGAAATGATCTTGCATGATGATTCTGCTTAGGGAGCATGGTCTTGTTCTTGCAATAGAAACATTGTAGGTTTGTTTCCAATCTTAGCTAGTTATAATTATTATGTGTGATGTTGAGCTAATCAGCCTTTTTTCTGCAATTCTAACTAAGTGTAGCCAGGTCTCCTCCGGCTCCCCCCCCTGCCTCCGGAGCGTCGGGAGGAGGCGCCGGTCCCGTGTGCGCATGCACGAGTTCTCGGTTTCGGGCATGCGTACTGGGAGAGGCGATCGAGCAGAGGAGGCATAGCCAGCACCTTCCCTCGCCGGGTGCTGCCATCCGTGGTGCAGTTGCGCAGGCGTGGGTGCAGAGTGTGTACAACGTGTTAGGGCTGGCAATGACAGGTTGCGCATGCGCATAGTCCAGCATGGCGGCCATGACACTATGCGCAGGGAGAAAAGAGTAGGCGGCCATTAGGGAGGCGCCCACGCGGTCTCCATAGGCAAGAGCCTCCTTGGGAACTACCGTTCCCAGGAGGCATAGCTGCAGGCAGTCAGGTGCTTTAGCTTAGCCAATAGGGCTTAGGAATCCTCCTGTTTAGGGGAGGATCTAGTTAGGGATATTAGCAGGCTTGCAGGAAGGGTCACTCGGGGATGGGAGGCAGACAGGGGAGGAGGTAGGTGTGCAGGGGTCAGTGACCAATGCACTAGGCCAGAGTACCCTCCCCAGGCCCCCAGATAGCCCTGAGTCACCAGTGAGTTGCTGCAGATAGGGACAGACCCAAGATAGGGATGCTGCCACCTAAGCTGAGCAGGATAGCTAAGTTGAGACAGTATTGCTTTGTAGCCACAGTAGTTAGCTTTGGCTGCTTCAGGAGAGTCCCTTTAGTGCAAGGGGGGGGAGGTGCTTTCTATAGTACACACAGTGTTATGTAATATCACCGGTGCCAGTTGCACGCGGTGATCGCGGCCTGCGTCTGGGCTCAGACTGGCTCTACAGTAAGAGACATTCTGCAGTTGAGACGTTCCACGAGGGAGACACCTCACACGGAGGTGGGACACAGCAGAGGCGGATTCCTGTTCCTGCGTCAGACCCTTTTTAAAGATCTTTACACCCGGGCGCGGATGTGTGCCCGGGCAGGTATCTAAAAGTGCACCAACCATACACACGTGGGCAGCGCTGCCACACATTTGGGGTGGGAATGGGCCAGGACACTGAGACGCTGGTGCCGAGCACCAAATTATTGTGGGCACTGTGTGGTTAGGTTACTTTTGGAGGCGGAAAGGCCAAGGGCCTGTACAAGGGCATATCGGTGCCCCTTGCACCCAATGTATGTTATGTTGTTATGTTTAGAGCTATTAGTACTCTGTATTATGTTACTGTGGTGTATTGGACGACCTGCCCATTCTATTGATTAGTGTTATAGACACTACTATTACCCTTAGTAAATACAGTTGCATATACTTGGTGTGCGTGTTTACTTATGGTGTATTCCCGGGAGGGGCTATCCCACGAACTGTGCGGATCCCTTCTGGGTGGAGGCGCGGTTGAATCATCTACACACCCCAGGCTCCCAGTGGCGGAGGTTCAGGCCTCCCAGTTGCCAACAGGTAAAGAAGCAGTATCGGTAGTTACAGAGTATACTCCAACCTCACTAGGGGGGATGGGGAGGGGGATACAAGGGCTACATAAGAATTGTATCATTTTTCCTATTTTTCAAAACTGCCCATTTGTATTAACTGGGGTGACTAAATTATAATTCTGAACTGAAAGAAACACCCTACTGTAAAAACAATCCATTCTTTATTTAAAATCTATTCTGGTATGTTTACATTAAAAAAATGTATGCTAGTGAATAAATATAGCTGACTAAAATAACTCACGGTTGCTTTTCTCTGATTTTCTCTCAAAGACTGGCAAACACATCCAAGTAGACAAAATAATAACAAGTCACAAAGTAAATATTTAATGGGGATTTCCAAGCAGGGAGATATGAGGATTGCTGGCTGGGACACTTACCAAGTCACATGGCAAAAAATACGGCCAAATTCATTCTCTCTCTTATAAACACAAGCTAGAAAGTAATTCCCACAGAGCTGCCAAGGATCAACGACCCTCTAGTTCTGGAATACTTTGTAGTAGTATGCATTACAGATCCTTTAACAAGCAAAAGGTTTAGGAAGAATGATCAAATGTAAAAGAAAAGAATTGGGGTCGTATTTACTAAGCGGTGCTTTGGCAGAAGACACAGTCCACCTTACAGCCCATTGACGTAAATTGACCATAAGATGTCTTCCCAGGGCTAGAAGTTGTCTTTTGGAAGACCACTATTTAGTCAATATCAATCTTGTCCTTATGTAACGTGACCAATTCTATATATGACATTTTATTTGGGGACTGAGGTGTTTCTGTTTGGCCATGGCGTACCCTTTCTATGCTCATGTCAAGTTAAGAGAGCGCCTGCCTTTTCTAGAAAGAGTCTGTTGTGCGGAAAGCCATCTGGAAATTGATTCAAAACATTGAATAGAAGCAACTTGAAACTTGGAGGATCATAGATTAAGTTGGGCTTCCATCGTGTTATTTATAAATGAGATCATGTGTCATTGCTCGTGTCTCTAGTAACTGCAGGGCAAGTGGATTTAGAAAGCATATCTCAGGCTTGAGAGGAGATAGATGCTGTTGGTAATTGTGAGCTGACACTATAGCTAAAAAGAGTACATTAATATTACTAAATACTTGAAACGTAACATATCTTCAGACATACAGATACATTATTTAAAGCCACAAAAATATTTGAACAAAATGCCTTTACCTTGGCTTTCTTACCCTTGTCAGGTTTAAATCCTCCAATACAAACCACTTCTCTTTTTTTTTTTAAGTGAAACGTCTTTGCTGGCGCCTACAGGGTTTTCATGGGAAAAAATGCATTGCCTTGTAAAGAAAAACCGTAACAAAAGTGGCATCACACTGCTAATGGGAGCGCACACGTTAAGCGCGCATGTGCATGCACATAACTGGCCACACAGAGGTTGTAGCCAGCGCATGCGCAGAAGAGGAGCTTACAGGCCCCACCACGCATGCGCAGTACCACCCTTGTCCACCAAGTACATTTGCGCTCCCCCCTCTTCCAGTATGCATGCGCATTGACGCCCGTGGGCCTATGCGCATGGCCACGGGCCTCTGCGCATGCACGCCACCAAAGAGAGTATTCACTGAGGGCGACGAGAGGAGCCAGGAACATCGGGCAGGGAGAGAGAGAGAGCCGCTGTCACGGTAACTTATGACAAGATATAATATACACCAAATAACTGGGTTGAACTGAACGAGGCTTAGATATAATAAAGTATATTTATTCCTTGGATAGGTGAACACAGCAATACAGTACAATTAACAGACAAGAAGGAATGAAGTTGGAATGAAGAAGTATCAGATAGCAATTCTCCAGCAATCAGGTATCAATCAAGATGTAATCAGAAGACAAAGACTGTAGGGTTGACAACAGTTTATATATCTTTGTAACCCTATTCTTAACATTGAGTAAAGGCTATTGGAGAACAATTACCTGTACCCAATCTCTACCGTGGGAACACAGTTTAACCCATGCCCCCCAGCTAGTTGGCCCATGCATACTGGGACTCTGAGGGTCTCATTTCTGTAGCCCCACATCTAAATCAGGGGCGCCGGGCAGTCTACCAGATGGGATATCTGGCAGGATACTCTTTGTTTGTAAGTGTGAGTTATAACACCCACAAACCACTCCAGCTTCACTCTTCTCTGCCCTCATGTAAACAGTTAGAGTGGCTGAGTCTTTTGATCAGGGCCTGGTTCTTAGACTTTGGATTGCCCCCTGACCATTTGCATTCCTTAGTGTGCAGGAATCTTCGCGGGCTTTTGTCCCCGCTTTGAAATACACTATGGTTCTGAAAATACGCACATATTAAAATAATCAGTTCTGTTAGGTCCAGCGGGTCCAAACTCCCCAGACCTTAATGCCGGAAGTGGGACACTATAGTGTCCAAGTTTCAGCCCGCTGTGACCTTCAGAACCGGAGATATGCAAATACCACATAAACCGTTTCATAGTTTATTATAAAATTCTCCGCTGAAAAAGAAATCTCAGTTTTTCACTAAATCCCCATTGAAAACAACGGGCTCCACCACCACAGGCTTTCAACGGGGAATCTCCACCATTGGCATCTATGGGAGTCGGCTGCCATAGACTTACAACGGGGATCCGCCGCCGTTGCAGTCTATGGGACTTCTCCGCCATAGCCGGTCAATGGGGAGATGGCCGCCATTGAAGTCTATGGGAAAAACTCACGAACCTTTATGGTGGTCCATACTCCGTCGGGTTGGTCAGAGAGGGTCGGAAATGGATCTGCGGTCATGCCGGAACCGTGACTGCAGGCACCCCAAATCCCGGCCCTCTGAACCCTCCAGAACCGGAGATATGGGCTTATGGTTTACCTTATTTCGGACTTAGCCGTTTTCTCGTGCTGCTTCTGCCGCCGCCATTGAAACCTATGGCGCGACATGATCAGCCAGCACGACCCTTTCTGGGGGTCCTGGATTCTCGGACCCGGTGGTGGTCAAGTGAGGGGAGGCCTAGGAGCTAGGGGCAAAAATAATTTTTATTCCTGGGTGCCCTAGAACCTAAGATTCCCACGCCACTTGTCTTTGAAATTGAACTAACAGTGATGAAAGCTCTTTTTCAGATAATGTATCCGCTTTGCGGTTTTGCGGGTTGGACGGCTGCCAACCTATTCCTGGAGATCGCCGTCGAGGAATCTCCATTGAAGTCAATGGGCCCATTGACATACAATGGGAAACCGCCGCTCCTCCTCTCGGACACCACCTGCTGGTCTTCGAGGGAAACAGGTCCAAAACAGCTAGATCCGCCATTGAAATGAATGGAGCTCCAATGGCGGCCTATGGGACTCTGCAAAATGGTGCCTGAAAAGGCGGGAAAATTAAACAAAGGGCTATAATCACTATTCAACTATTAACCCTTGCCCTCCCGGATGGATGCCAGTGTTTGTGTGGTGCAGACACTTACATGATGATAATACATTGGAACAGGGGAACACACATTTTCATGTAATAGCAAGGTGAAAACCACATTCCTGGACCGCAGTCCAGTTAACCCCTTGCCTCACTGGTGAGGTCAGGGGGTGGCCATATGGGGTGCAACCCCTTTAATACCGGGCCAATCCCCCTCTCCCTCTACAGCCACGTCTCCCGAGATCCTGGTGCTGAAACCGACACAAAGTTACACACACACAGAGTCACACGCATGCATAGTCTCACACACACGCAGAGTCACACACACATGCAGTCACACACACATGCAGTCACACACATGCAGTCACACACACGCAGTCATACACACATGCACGCAGTCACACACGCACGCACATGCAGTTACACACTCATGCAGAGTCCCACACACATACACGCAGAGTCTGTGAGGATTCGCCATTCTTGCGATTCTGTCCCTTTAACCCTTACCCGCTCGTCTGGTTCCTGTGGCACTCAAGAAAGGCAGCCTAACAGTGGGGATCGTGCGCGGCACGCGGGTTCCGTTGGTCTCCGCTATTCCTGGGCCCAGGGTACACTCTCTTTCCTCTGGCATTGACGCGCAATGCATGCATGGTGCGCTGTCTCCCCAGTGGTCTGCGGTCCCTGCCTCTCGTTCCCGCCCCCATCCTGACGTCAGAGCAACTCAGCGCAACACTACTCCGGCGGGCCCTGCCTCCAGTCTCTGCCCCCGTACTGACGCGGGTGTCGTGGCTCACACTGACGTCGTGCGACCGGGTCGCCAGCGGTATGTGTGGGTTGCGCGCGCACTCTCTGGAAGCTCCACCTCGGTCTCAATCGGCTGTGTAATGGGACACACCTGCGCGATCCAGCAGCCTATCAAAGAGGGCGGTCCTGCTTCCTGGATGCCTCCCATTGGTGGGAGGTCCTTTAAATATGCTGTTTGAACTATCATTCCTCGCCGAGCATAACTTCTGTGTGTGACGCTGAACCTCATCACTCCTAGCCTGTCTGCCTCTTACCTTGCTGCCTGACCCTGCCTAGTTCCTTGGACTTCGTGATACTCTCCTGCACTGACCCTGGCTTTGGATATGATGAGTCTGCTCTCTCCTGCACTGACCCTGGCATTGGATTACGACGACACTGCTCTCTCCTGCACTGACCCTGGCATTGGCTCTACGACAACTCTGCTTTCTCCAATCCTGACTTTGGCTACGTACCCCAAAAATTCGCATCACTCCACTACTAGATCCGTCAAGTACCACGTTTACACTGTATTCTATAATCCTGACCCGGCTTGCAAGATTATCCTACATTGTACAAAAAGGCAATCCTACACAGCCTAGATGCAGAGAAGGCTTTTGACAGGATTAATTGGGTTTTCCTTGACAAAATCATGCAATCTTTTGGATTCTCGGGCCTTTCCTGGAGGGGTCAGAGCGCTTTACCACTCTCCCAAGGCACTGGTCAAACTCCCAGGGAATAACCACCAACATATTATTATAAAAAATGGCACAATTCAAGGGTGCCCACTATCTCACCTTCTATTCGCGCTCCCTATAGAGCCCTTAACGGCAACAGTCAGACTGTATCCAGACATCCGAGGGATAGATATTGGAAGCAGAACATACAAGATTTCATTACTCACAGACGATGTCATCCTGACACTAGCTAACCCCATGATCTCGCTACCTAATCTGATGCAGTCTCTGGGGGAATTTGGCAGACTATCAGGTTACAAAAAAAACAGGGACAAAACGGAGGCCCTGAATCTGTCTCTCCCGGGTCCAGAAAGTCAAAGGTTGCAACAAAAATGTTAATTCAAATGGCGAAATGACTGCCATAGATACTTAGGGGTCAATATCTCCAAATATTACGAATCCCTTTACCAGGACAATTACTCTTCCCTATTTGGGAAAATCAAAAAGGACTTACTGGACTGGAGCAACCACCAGATCTCTTGGTTTGGAAGAATGACTTCTGTAAAAATGAACGTACTCCCTAGACTACTGTATCACTCCCAAACTCGCCCAATCAATATCCTAAGAAGGAAACTGAGAATAATACAAAATCACATTTTCAGATTTATTTGGCAGGGAAAGAAACCCAGAATCCCTAGATCGGTCTTGCTAGCCTCTAGATCAAGAGGAGGAATGGCAGACCCAGGCATAGTAAGATACTACCATGCAGCCCAGCTACGCCAAATAGTAGTGTGGAACGCGGACCCAGCCAAGTATTATTGGGTGGAAATTGAGTCTACGACTTCAAAGGACCGCCCAATACCTGACACGCTGTGGCAACAAGAGAAAAAAGAACCTGGACAGAAAGGATGTGAGTTAGGCCAAAATAAATTCACGTTGAATCTCTGGGCTAATGTAAAAGAAAAATATAAACTTAGATCCAATGTCTCCCAGCTCCTACCCATTTTTAACAACCCTGACTTCTCACCGGGTATAGGATCAAATCATTTTGGTGTGTTAAAAAAAAAAAGGATACTTTTTTCCACAAGGGGAAGCTGTTGAGCCTACAAGAACTCAAGCAACAACATCAAACCCCAGATTTACCACTTTTTCAATACTTGCAAATAAAACACTTTCTCTAATCTATAACAAATGAAATCAGAGTTGCCGGAAATCACTAAATTCGAAGCTCTCTGGAAAGACACAAAGTACAAGAAGGGACTGATAACGAGAACTTATGCAAGGATAGAAGTGGCTGGGAACACCCAAGCTCAGAGATAGATGGTCAAATGGGCTAACAACTTAGTAACTGAAATCGACTGGAAAGACTGGGAGGACATTTAAGACAATGCCGCCAAAAAATCCATCTGCACAATTACAAAAGAAAACATTTATAAAATAATCTATCAATGGTACCTAACGCCCTCAAGATTAAAACAGATCTTCCCAGAAACCTCAGAACAATGTTGGATGGCGTGTGGGCAGGTGGGCTGCATGGTGGGAATGCCCAGCAATACAGAGGTACTGGGGAATGATACAGGAAATCATCAAAGCCACTACTGGTCTGACCATCCCACTTGACCCTCCGGTGTACGTTTTAGCCAAGCCGAATTAGAAAACCAACTCCCCGACCAACGCCTAATCTCACATATCCTGACGGCCGCCAGATGTGCAATAGCGACAGCCTGGAAGTGCCAATCACCCGCTTCTAAACAGATGGTCATAAACAGAATACGGGAAGTAATGCTGATAGAGAGACTCTCAGCCTTCCTCAGACACACAACCGAAAAGTTTCGAAAGACTTGGGACCCATAGCTAGAAGCCCAAACATAGGAGAGTGTCAGGGTAGCAAAGAGTAGAACTAGATTCAGATAAAGGAAAAGCGATGGACAGTCCCCACCATGACAGACTTCTCACATACCCCTACCCAATAGACTGTTACTTAGGTAGGGGTATATAAAAAGGATTCTTTAACAAGGCAGCCACTGCAGTTGATATTACAGCACATGCATCATCTTTTAGGATGGGTCCCAGACCTCTGGGTGGTACCGGCCTTCTAGCAGTCTTGAGGCCTTGTGCTCTATTCAGATCTTGGGGAGGCAAACAACCCGAGTAGAGGCTGAAGGTCTGTCTCCCAGCTGGGAGAGACTCAGAGCTCCACTTCTCTACCCCATGATGGGGAGAGCTGGAATGACTATATATTGGAACACTTCCTCTCTAAGGCACAGAGGGGGAGTGCACAAGGTCTGCACCATGATTTGCTGTACACAGACCCAGTTTCACCTCCACCCCCGTCACTCAGAGAGGCAACATGAGGGGCGGTAAACCCACAGGATAGCATGACACTGCCTGTAGCTACTAGGACTTATATGTCAGGAGGCAGAAAGTTTAGTCTAGACCAGCCATGGCTACATATAAATGAGCGATCTATGGAAAAAATCTTAGTTTATCCAATGTTTGGTATACAGATGGGGGGAGGGGGAAAGGGACAGAGACCTCTGCTCAGCTAATAGTCAATTTTAATGAGTGAATGAGTATTGGTGCTGTGCTGAGAATAACAAGTACACAGAAGAACAAGGACTCAGCTGGTAGCACTCTATAACTCTAAAGTAAATAGTAATAGTAATGATAAGTGATAAGCATTAAAATATTTTAATAGTATATCTCTTAAAATAAGGGGGTGTACATAAATGAGAATAAAATGACCGTATATCCCAGTCAGAAGCCTGCTATAACCAGGGTGTGATAAGGTATGTGCTAAATAACTGTATAGTTAAAAAGCTTGACACACAGACCTGTACCACCATACACAGTGTATATGGGGTAATGTATAAGCACTAAGTAATCCTCCTTATTGTAGTGTTGAAGGACTATTATCAAAGTTGAAGGGATATATTCCCTCCTCCTTAATGTAGCTGAATTAGTTAAATAAATTAATAAATTGATCCCACCTGGTTACCAGCAAGACCCCTAGGTTGCTTCAAATGTGGCCAATGTCAAGCATGTGACCATATAAAGATCACCAAAACTTTTAATAATTGGATTGACACCAAAACATATTCCATTAGAAGTTTTATTAATTGTCAGACAATGGGAGTAGTGTACCAAATTGAATGTACCTGTTCAAAAAAGTACATTGGAAAAACCAAGCGACAATTTCGCAGAAGGGTCCTTGAACATCTTGGATCCATCAGGAACAATTTGGAAACTCCGGTCGCTCGACATGTACTGAGATATCACAATGGGGACCACACAGTACTGAGCTTTATGGGTATAGATCACCCCTCTTTACAATCAAGAGGGGGAGATTGGGACCAAATTCTTCTCAAGCGAGAGTCGAGGTGGCTCTATAATGTGGAGACTGTAACACCACAGGGAACTAATGAGGGTTTTGTATTTACACCTTTTATTTGAACTGATACCTGTAAGGGACAGTGGGACTAAAAAGGATGTATAGAACCTATACCATCAATGCTCTGGTGTAGAATATATACCTCAATAAACAGGATGGAGAGATTCGGTTTCTTGCTACCACTAAACGCATCTATATAGTATATTACATGATGTTATCCAGGAGTGACGAAGTTACAGCAACTACTCAAACTACAACATATTTGGAGTCACTGGTATCCATGTAAGGATATAAATCATCAATACAGATGTATACCTTACAACAATAATAATACACATATATGTATATAAATATTCAATTATGATACCTATATAATGGATATCAACATCACTACTATATAGAATAACCGTAGTTAATATCTATTAACTTATTTCCCCATATACTTTGAAGCATATCATCTTCAAACTAAGTATATTCCCTGCATATTTGGATCTGCAATACCCATTGACTCCATATATGACCATAAGTATCCCAATGTTTCCTGTCCACACAGATTTGAATCAGATCTCAGAAGGTTTCCACACATTTCCTCACTTTGCATTAAAATGCAATATACCACCTATCAGATTTGAGTTTAAATACATATATACAAAGTGTATACTTTATAAGTACAGATGGCAAAAGTACTATTCATCAACAAAGTCCTACTGATATGTTCAGAACAAACTACTTACGCTACGGCACCTATGGGGTTAATAAGGAACTCCAATTCGGACACGAAAAGGTGTATATAAGGAGAGCAGGAAGAGCACACGCCCCGTAGCCTATCAGCCTTGAGAAAGCGCGCATGCGCGAAACGGTCGTCGGCGGAGGCTGATCATCACGCATTGGCTCTTGTCACGGCGAGCTCTGTATATACCTCAGCTCTATATATATAACTGTATGAGTTAATGTTGCGATTGTGGCTAGTGGTTCCGAACACCACATAGATTTATACTCAATCTAGTGAGAGGAGCTCGACCTAGCAGGACAACTTGCAGAGCCTGCAACTGATACACTGATCGGATGCATTTGTAACCACTGCCTGATCATACAAACGGTATGTGGTTCCTATGCAATGCTGATCTAATCCAATATCCTGATATTAATCTAGGATCTTTCTAAGTGTTTAGCCTATAATAACGAGTGGTACATTAGGCTTATACGCTAAAGCATACATAGATACCTCCAAATAGTGAAGACTTTACCACTAGATAGCACTTTTTTCTCTGCAGCAGATTGATAATTGATTTAACTAATTCAGCTGCATTAAGGAGGAGGGAATATATCCCTTCAACTTTGATAATAGTCCTCCAGCACTACAATAAGGAGGGATTATTAGTGCTTATACATTACCCCATATACACTGTGTATGGTGGTACAGGTCTGTGTGTCAAGCTTTTTAACTATACAGTTATTTAGCACAGGGGGGCGCAAACTTTTTTCCCTGCGCCCCCCTGACGGCTGTCCCCTCGCTCCCGCGCCCCCCCCAACCCCAACTTACCCGCGCTCCGGCGTAATGACGTCACGTTGCCATAGCAACGTGACGTCACATGACCTCGCAGCGTCATTTTGACGCCGCGTTGTCATGGCGCCGCAGGGAGGAAGCCGCCGGAGCCACGGTAAGTTAGGTTTACAGAGGCCCTGCAGCTCACCCGGCACTTAATTTAAGTGCCTTCGGGAAGCGCGCGGGGCCTCTGTAAACCCCGCGCCCCCCGTCGGCAGTGTCGCGCCCCCCCTGGGGGTCGCGCCCCACAGTTTGCGCACCCCTGATTTAGCACATACCTCATCACACCCTGGTTATAGCAGGCTTCTTCTGGGATATACGGTCATTTTATTCTCATTTATGTACACCCCCTTATTTTAAGAGATATACTATTAAAATTATTTTTAATGCTTATCACTTATCATTACTATTACTATTTACTTTAGAGTTATAGAGTGCTACCAGCTGAGTCCTTTATCCAATATTTCATACAACATTCAAACATATAGCTCTGTGGAAGCTTATCCAAAACCTCATACAACCTAGATACATGTACATAGGGTGGTATGTAATTATACTATGTATCCTGCAGCATGTGTATTATGAAGGGGAAAGGTTAAACATGAACTGCCTCTAGCTCATTAAGCTTGATGATGTGCTCAGCCTAAAGAAATGGCAAAAAAACCATTCCTTTGGAGCAAGTCCGGCACTGTGAAGCGCTGCATGACTCTGTCTCTCTGGTCTCCAGCAACTGCTTCTTTAACTCCTAGGGTATTAACTGTCCTAAGGTCACATTGGTCCTACTCGCGACTGACCCTTTAACCATTTAAATGTGTTGCTTTTAATAGGCCACTTTGATCTTAACTAGTATAGCCTGGGTCCCCCTTGTCCTCCCGTTTGTCCCCTTACCTTCCGATATGCAGCGGAAGCTGGGGAGAGTACGGAGAGGGGCACGGTTGAGTCCGGAGGGGCGTGCAGGTGCGCTGTGGCTGGGGAATGGGCATCCGGGTCGCTGGCAGCTCCCTTCGCAGGGAGCCGCCATCTTGTCATGTACATGCATGCGCGAGATGGTGCGCATGCGCAGAAGTAAGTTGCGGTGGCCATTACGAGGATCGCACATGCGCAGTGCAGGTGCCTAGCGGTGGCCATTACAAAGCATCTCCACAAGAGAACTACAATTCCCAGCGGCCCCCGGGGCTGCTAGACCACATGGCGCGAAACAGCCAATTGGGCTGCAACAATCCTCTGCGGCCAGAATAGAAACTTTTGGCGCGTCTGGGACCACACCAGTCGGAGCTGGGACACAGGGAGGTGAGGTTGGGTGTGCAGGGTGTACAGTGATCGCTGCACTAGGCCAGAGATCCCCTATAGGCCCCAGTTAGGCCCCGACTCACCCATAAGCTTGTGGCTGCTGCAGGGACAGGCCCATTAGATAGGGACACTGCCTCTGTAGTGCCAAGTGTGAGGGACGCAGCGGCGAACTGGCAAGCCGGTGGTCTGGGACCAGATCACCCCACTCTCTTCATGGTGGGACCATCCAGATGGATACCACCCCACGCAGAGGCGGAGGCTTCGCTGACAACGACGGCACTGGATCACCGGATCCCTGTTACTTTTCGGCCATACCCGGGTGCTGGAGCACCTGGGCAGGTACCTCACCATGTGCACCAACAATAACACTTTCCTTTACTGTGGGCAGCGCTGTCACACACATTAAGTTGGGTTGGCTCTTGTGGACACCAGGGAGGTTTGGTGCCCAGGGGCACCTCAGTACTTTGGGGGAATCTCATCAGGGTGTGGACACTGCGTTGGAGGGCACTTTGGGATTACGGCTGTGCAAGGCCTACCTGGTATGTGTTATAGTGATATACCTATACTTATCTGTGTTCAGTAAACTGTTATTATATAGAAGTGTGAGTCTATTGTATTGGGTCCTGTGCAAAGGGGTATCCAGCAGTGCTAGGAGACGGGTCAGGTACACCCCAGGCTCCCAGCAGCGGCGGTTACGGCCTCTTGTGAGCCACAGGTAAAGCACCACACACACTCAGTAGCCGCCACATCTCCCATAGGGTGGGGGAAACAGCGCTACACAAGTTTGCATAGCATTGTTATAGGCATACATTTAACAATTTGTCTGCTAGCTTTGTGTCATTGAAGAATGCAGCAAGACTTAATATAGCCTGAACTGAGCAGCACTGCATACTCTGGCATCTGCCATGTGCAATAATAAACTCTGTAACGCTAAGCATGCAGGGAAGCCCCACAAGGTCAGGGGGAGTTAGACAGATAGAAAGTACCTTTCCGAAAACAGCTGCCTGGACACACCGTCCATCTATTTGCATTTGTTTCATGTCTTTCTTTTAAGCTGGTGCGCCACATATGCACAGACGTTCATTGCTGATGAGAACAATCTGACCTACCTAATGCTCTACTTATAAAATCTACTTAACCCTTGTTTATGTTGCCTATTTACCAACTCTTCACGGTTTCCTTTGGTCATCGCATCCCCCGCCTGTCAGAAAAGGACTTCCTCACATTTTCCTTATGTATACACCCTCTAATAAATGTAGGTTAGATTTCAGAGCTGTGTAACACCAGTTCCCCCCTCTCCCTCCTCCCGGGAGATCTGCTGGTACATAGAGTGTTAGTCGTGCGGTGGTGCATACCTGTTTGTTCTCAGGAGGTCTGAGTCTCCGCAGATGGTAGTGGGAGTCAGGCAACAGGACAGGCTTTCAGGTTCTGGTCTCCTGGTGCAGACAGGAGTTCTCCCCACAGGCACATTCTCTCCTCTCTCTCTCTTAATAACTTAGGGCCTCATGCACTAAGCGCCAAAAAGCCGTTTATCGCCATTTTTTAGACAAAATTGCCTCAGCGATTTAATAAGCGCCGATAAGCTGCCGAAAACACAAAAAATCTGCATTTTTTTTTGCCGAAAAAAAGTTATGGGCAGCCGCGTGGCGATAAGCCACTTTTCGGCACTCATCGCCACTTTTTTAAACCCGCTCAATTCTAGTAGCTCCGATCAGTTTTTCGCAGCTGATCGCCACAGTAGAATTGAGATTTTCACGCCAATCCGTCCCGCTAACTAAAGTTGGCAAGTTGGTGGGGAGAAGTATCGGCAAGGGCGGCACTTAGAAAAAATCAGGCCCTTTTCATGCATGGGATTGATGCCGGGGGACTCCGGAGCTGATACCCATTAATACCAGCACCGGAGCCCCCCGGCATGCATCCGATGCTGGAAAAATGCATTTACAGCCCACTTCATTAATTTAGCGGCTAACCGCTAAGGCAATTAAGGGGTTAACCACCTGTGCCAGGCTTGTAGTGGGGGTGGGTGAAGGGGGTATTTAGCCCTTGGTGGGTGTTTAGGCCTTGCGGGGGGGTTGCGGGTGGACTTAATCCCTTCATTACCTTAGAGGTTAATACCGTAATGGTAATGAAGGGGTTAACCCCTCCCGCTACCCACCCTGGCTTGGGGACAATACCCCTTCCCCCACCCCCGCTACCCACAATAAACATCACTATATTTAGTAAACAATACATAACCTAATAATACTATATAAATAAAGACATACAATACAATACAATAACCCACCCCCTGTGCCCCCCCATAAATACATGATTTATTTTTTTACATACAGGGTTAATACCCCAGGCCCACGGGAATCCCCAGTGGTCCTGGCGGGTGTCCACAAGCCCCACAGTGTACCAGTACTACAGGGTCTGGAGGCCTATGGGTGATCCCCGCCAGGAGCCGTGGGCATCCAGGTGGTCCCCGCGGGTCACCGTGGGCCCCAAATGGGGTCTCCATGGGTGGGCCCGTGGGTGTCTGGCTGTCCCAAGGTCAGCACCACAGGTGTCTGAGGGTCCTCGGGTGGTTCCCATGGGGATCTGGGGCCCTCGGGTGGTCCCTACGGGTCCGCGGGACCCCACAGCTGTGGGGCCCCCGGTTCTTCCCCGCAGGTGTCCCCCGTAGGTCCGCAGCCTGGTACCCATGGGCGTCCGGGGGGTCCTCAGGTGGTCTCCCGAGGTCCCCGCAGACCTAAGGAACCAACCCTGTATGCAAAATAATAACAGAGCAAAAGAAGTATCTGGGCGTTCTCTCACTGGATCTTATGAATATATAAAAGGATGGATACTACCTTCTCAAGGGGTAAATGAACCCCTTGAGATAACGTCTCTCTTTGGTGCTCAAAACCCCTTTCAGCACCTATCCGGGATCCTTAGTGCAGAGAAAACAAGAAAAGAATGGGGGAGCACATGGTGAGAGGCATACTGTCACACTCTTTTTTAAGGTGCAGAAATAAATAAATAAACAACCATGCAATGATTTGACTGATGATTACTGCATGAAATATCACGCTTTCTGATGGGTGTGCAAGACAACACACGGGATGGGAAAAATGGTGAAAGGGTTGATAAATAAATAGATAACACTCACATGGGCCTGTGTGAGCACCCAAATTGTATTGGTGTCTTTGATGTCCTCGTTGTGGTAATTGGGTCCAACTTCAAATAAGACCCGGGGTAGGTGAAAGTGAGGTGAGGGATAGGGGTTGTGTAGAACATATACATATACAAACACTCACACGGCCCTGTGTGAGTGAGGGCACATCAGGGTTTGCTTGACTCCTCCTGCAGTGTCCCGTGTCAGCTTGCGCTCCTTCAGCCTCACTTCCCCCTGGTGTAGATAATCCACAATTCAATTTCAAATGAAATGACAGTGTTTTATTAATACAGGTAAGAAACCAAACTTACATCAATGGTTAAAAAGGGTGCAGGCCCCCCCGAGAGTCTGCATCTGTGGCTGCAGTGGATCTATGCTCCTTCTTCCGCGTCCAGATCCGGGGCTTGCGTCACAGGCTTCTTCCTACGGGTGCCGCACTGGTACAAAAACTGAGCATCGCCAGGCTCGTAGAAACCTGAAGGCGAAACGCGTTGCTGAGGTGCTTCCACGCCACGTACCCCCACAAGCCATATTGGAGTCATCCTGAGGCCACTCCTCAAGGGGGGGGGTTCATCCCTGACCACGGCACATGGACAATCTACTTCTCTACTGGCTCCAACCCTTGACCACGGCACGTCGGACTCTGGCTACTCTCTTGGCACCTACCTACGACCTCAGCAAGTATCAAGACTAACCCACTCTCTCCAACCCAGACCAGGTAATCTTGACTATCCATGGGTATAGGTGAAAACTACTCTCAGCTCCAAAAATAGCATGAATGGGAGTATTCAGAACAAAACTGAAAAATCCAAAATAATGTCCATATATGTTGATCTGAATAATATAGTACGGATTTTCATCGGTAACATCAAACTGGTAAATAACAAATAATGGATATTGTCACGGTATGATGAAGATTAAGGAGACCGGAGGGGAAAGATGGACACTGGTACTCATTAAGTGTGCTTAGTTTTAAGCGTTGGTAAAAGGTTAGATATCTAGTCACATGTATACAGACACCACATATAAGTACAAATGTAAAGAATGTGGATCACTTAGTATATAGCACAATGGATAGTAAATCCATAGTGCATGACAACTCAAGATTATATGTAAGTAAACAATCAAGCGTTGATATATTGGAAAAAGTCTGAATACACGTGATCAATAGATTACTGAGTAGATTTATCATGTATAATATCCACTTCACCAACCACAAAAAACTAATGACAACTCATCATTACAGATCTTGAACTGTTAGTAAATGATTAATCACAAAAAACTTACAAAGACATATATAGCAAAAACAGCATAGGAATATTACAGAAAATAATGGTATGATGATTTGTTGAATGAACATTAAAATTACAGTGGCGGCCGCCTTTATCCTAGTGCAGCCGTATCGGCGCAACTCTGAAAAACGGGGACAGATGCAGTATTTGATGCAGTATGTTCCGGTATTTTAGCCGCGGCCGCCTTTATCCTAGTGCATTTTATTAGCGCTGTCTCGGCATGAATGCGGCATGGACACGGTGAAGTGCGGTAAAGTGCGTGGCATTCGGAAGAAATCCCCGAAAAAATTCGGAGATGTTGGAGAATTAAAGGGGCCGCGGCTGTACTATCCAAATAGTTTAAGTTAATCCATTCTAAGTCTGAAAATGCAAACTTGAGGTCATAGACCATAAGATAATGATTAATGATTTAGCATATATAGCGAAAAAGGGTATTATATTAATCAAAGTTAGTGAATAGTATTATCTATATTGTAACAGATAACAGATAATGGATTAATGTTACCCTGTTATAATTAACCTATATAAATCATTGAGGTACTTTAAATATATAAATAATGGATAATAGTATATCAATTCAATATTGAAAATATTGTGAATTAAAAACAGATACTGACAAAAGGTGAAAACATATGTTAAACAATTTTAAAGAGCATAAGATATAGTCATATGATACAGATCAAAAGAGACATATATTATGAGAGGATCGAGCGTCATGTATCTAGAGAAAGTATTTTAAATCCCATTGAGTATTGAGACCATTAGGGATCATGGTGTTTAAAGAAAATATCCAATGGGCTTCTCTTCTGTACAGGGCGTTCCTCCTATCACCTCCACGGCAATGTATATGAACATGCTCAATAGTAATACATTTAAAGTTAACAAGAGAACCATTCTGACAAATATCAAAATGTTTGGACACTGGATGCACATGGTCCCATTTAAGGATGAGTCTCATGTGTTCCATTATCCGTACCTTGAATTTACGTGTGGTAAGACCAATGTATCACTTATTGCAACATATGAGCATATAGATAACAAATTCTGAGTTACAATTTATATAAGTAGAAATGTTGTGTGACCTGGTACTATCCATATCTGTGAATGTTTTTGTCTTAAGTATGTATGGACAAATTTTACAGCGTCTGCACGGGTAACAACCTGTGAGTTTTGGAAAAAACTCTTGTTTTTTGAGAGTTTTGTCATTTCTTTTGTAACAATTTCTTTTATTGGTCAATTTTCAAGCATAAAAAACAGTTTTTACATACATTGTTATCTTGGGCCCAAGATAGTTATACATTTTGACCAGGGTCTTTTTTCTCAGTTTCCAAAAGTGGGGATAGAAATGAAGAAGAAAAGAGGGACTAACAGGGGATGGGGAGGGAAAGGAAGAAGGAGGGGGGGGGGGGGGACTGAGGCCGTTCCTTAGCTTTAGATTAGATGTGTAGCGAGTTTGCCCGCTGTGGGGTGTCTTTTATGCGGTCTACTGTGATCCTATCTCCCTAGCCAGGGTTCCCAGGTGTTCTGGAATTGGGGTATCTTTTTCTGGAGCATGGCCGTGAGCTTCTCCATTAACATTACCTCGTTTATTCTCCTGACCACAGTTGTCTTTGAAGGAGGCTTGATCTGTTTCCAGGCCGCTGCTATTGAGCACCTGGCTGCTGTCAGTATGGCCGTGGTGAGCCTGGACCTCGGAGAAGGGACATCCTCTGTAGGTTTGCCCAGCACCAGGATCAGCGGGTCAGGCGGGAGTCTAAATCCCGTTGTGTCCTCTACAAGTGTCTGGATCATGTTCCAGTACTTCTGAATCTCTGGACATGACCACCAAATATGGGCCATGTCCCCCTTTTGACCACATCCCCGCCAGCAGAGGTCTAGTGTGCCGGGGTAGATTTGGCTCAGTCTGGCTGGAGTCAGGTACCACTGATACATAATTTTATAGATGTTCTCTTTTGTTATTGTACATATTGATGTTTTCTTGGCTTGTTCCCAGATCTCTGCCCAGTCTTCCTTATCTATTTGAATCTGAAGGTCCTCTGACCATTTTTGCATGTACCGGTGAGTGGGAGCCCGGGATCTGAGCTCCAGGTCCTTGTAGATCTCGGATATCAGGCCTCTCTGGTAGTTGTGTTTGATACAGAGAGATTCAAACCTAGTAAGTGGAGGGAATTTGGCTGTTGGGGACAGTGCTAGTAGGAAGTGGCGGACTTGTAGATACTTGAATAAGTGGAGATCGGGGATTTTATATTTGTTTTTAAGCTCTTGATAGGTCAAGAGCACCTCTTTCTGCAGCAGATCAGCAACCAGCTTAATATTATGACCCTGAAATTGGTCGAATTGTCTTAGGGAACACCCCGGTGGGAAATTGGGGTTCCCGAAGAGTGGCGTGAGCTGGGAGGGGGATGCTATCAGACCGTACTTCCCTTTGCTTCTGAGCCATATATTCCACGTGCATCTCATTGCTCCAAGGTCAAATCTCTGTGGTCCGTTCCCTCTGCTGTTTGGAGACCACATTGCTAACTGGAAGGGGCTATGACGTGCATAGTAGGTTTCTATTTCAAGCCAAGAAGCCAAGGCCGGGTCACAGTTCCATATCACTGCCTGCTTCAGCTGTGCTGCATGGTAGTACTTGACTATATCGGGGACCCCCAAACCTCCTCTCTCTTTTGATGAGAGCAAAACTGATCTAGGGACTCTGGGTTTTTTATCATTCCATATGAATTGGAATAGTTGAGATTGGAGATTTTTTAGTGCTGCTTGTGGGATTAGGATTGGGAGGGTTTGAAAATAATAAAGTAGTCTGGGCAGGATGTTCATTTTTATGGACACCATTCTACCAAACCATGAAATTTGGTGCTTTCTCCATGCTTCAAGATCTTTCTTAATTTGATCGAATAAGGGGGGATAATTGTGTTGGTAGAGTTTGTTATAGGAGTTGGAGATTTTAACTCCCAGATATTTTATACAGGTAGTACTCCATTTATACTTATAGTTGGCTTGAATAAGCTTCCATATTTGATCGGGTAGGGATAAATTTAGTGCCTCAGACTTGTCCATATTGACTTTATAGTCTGAGACTGTTCCGAATTGGGTTAGGACTCTTTGGAGGTTAGGGAGGGAGGTGTGAGGGTCCGCGAGCGTCAAGATCACGTCATCCGCGAATAGTGAGATTTTATGCTCCCTACTCGCGATAGGTATTCCCTTTATGCTTTTGTCGTTCCTGATTGTCGCTGCGAGGGGTTCTATAGTTAACGCGAATAATAGTGGGGAGAGTGGGCAGCCTTGTCTGGTCCCATTTTTAATTTGTATTGGATTCAAGAGGCCTCCTGGTAGTTTTACATGGGCTGTGGGGTTTTGATAGAGGGCTCTCACTCCCTCTAGAAATGGGCCACAGAAACCAAACCTCTTCATAGTCTGGTCCAGAAATGTCCATTTGATTCTGTCGAATGCCTTTTCGGCGTCAAGACTAAGAATCATTGCTTTAGAACCAGTGAGATGCACGTGATCAATTATATCAACAATTTTGCGGGTATTGTCGGAGGCCTGTCTTCCTGACACAAAACCCACTTGATCTACGTGTATAAGTCTAGGGAGAATAGGATTTAACCTGTTTGCCAGGATCTTGCTGTAGATTTTGAGGTCTGTATTTAATAGGGAGATGGGCCTGTAGTTTCCACATAATAGTGGGTCTCTACCCTCTTTGTGTATTATGGCAAGATTTGCCTCTGTAATAGTGGCTGGAATTGGTTCGCCTTGTAGGAAAGAATTAAACATGCTGAGGAGGTGAGGTGATAAAGTGGATCTGAACATTTTGTAGTAGGAGTTAGTGAACCCATCTGGGCCCGGGGCCTTAGATGGTTTGAGTGAGGTTATGGCCTGGCTCAGTTCCTCCTGTGATATCTTTTCATTTAGTGTTTTCAATTCCTCGGGGGTTAGTGTTGGTAAGGAGCATTGCTCTAGATAGCTGGTAATTGTTTCAAGGCTGACTGGGTCTTGGCCTGGAGGGTGGAGGTTATATAAATCGGAATAGAAGTCCGCAAATTCCTGCGCTATTTCTTTTTCAATGTATGTAACCTGACCCTTTCTAGACTTAATTCGGGTTATCTGGGATTTGACCTTGGTTCCTCTTAGCCTGGCGGCTAGCAGTTTATCTGCTTTATTACCTTTATCGAAATACTTCTGTCTAGTCCACCTGAGGGCCTTTTCGACGTCTTCTAGTTGAGACTGTTTAAGGGACGCCCTTGCTAAATTTAAATTTTTTAGTATTTTTTTTGACATTGTAGCTTTATGTTGTTGCTCCAATTGTGCAATTTTTTCTGTCAGGTCTTTTTGAAGTTTAATTTTAATTTTTTTCTTGTATGAGGCTATTGATATTAGATCTCCTCTGATTGTGGCTTTGTGAGCCTCCCAGAGCATGGCTGGGGAGGAGACAGACCCTATGTTTTGCTGGAAATATAGTGAGAGTTTTTGACGTAAGGTTGCCTCTGTGTCTGGGCAATTGAGCATGGAGTCATTTAGTTTCCATTTGTATTGTGTGTTTTTGGTAAAAGGGAGTGTCAGGGTTAAATCTATGGGTGCATGATCCGACCAAGTGATTGATCCTATGCTTGACTGAGCAGAGGCCTGGAGAACATTTCTTGTACCTAGAAAATAATCAATCCTCGAGTAAGACTGATGAGGGGAAGAGAAGAAGGTGTAGTCCCTTTGACCCTGGTGCTGGGCCCTCCAGATATCTACTAGTGAGAATTCCCCCATGATGTCCCTAAATTTCTTGGCTTTCTTTTGGGATTGTGAGATGTGCGTGGCATGGGGGGGCGGATGGGCAGTACTAGCGGGGTTTGACTTGTCTTGCGTATGGGAGGCTACCATATTGAAGTCTCCGCCTATGATGAGTGACCCCAAGGATTGTTGTTCTAGCGATTCAAGCAGTTTTCTGAGGAAGGGAACTTGATTGTCGTTGGGGGCATAAATATTGATTAGTGTGATAGGTGTACCTGCAAGTGTACCCTGAACTATTAGGAATCGTCCATCTGGGTCTGGGTGGGTTTTTGTGAGGGCAAATGGTGTCCCTGCTCTGATGAGGATGGCTACTCCTCGCTTTTTACATGGGGACGAGGCATAGTATGCCTGTGGGAACACGCTTTTAAATGTGTTGGGAGGGGTGGGAGAGTTGAAGTGGGTCTCCTGAATAAGGATAATATCTCCTTTGGATTTTTTCAAATCTTTCAGGACTAGTTTCCTTTTCCTCAGGGAGTTAAGCCCCTTGGCGTTTATTGATATGAGTTTAATGTCAGACATTATTACTATTTGTTTTTTTTCGGGGCCTTGGGCTCCGAAGCTCTTGGGATTCCCATGTCAAGAGGTTTTCTTGGGTTTCAGGGCTCCTAGGCCTGAGCTGGCATATGTGGGGTAGTTTGTCAGGCCTCGTGTATGGGAGGGAGGGGTTGGATACATGAGGGGCGCCTGCGGGCGGTGGGTGGGGGTAAGGGGACAGATAGAAGGTCTGGCGGGACAGGGTCGCCAGGAAGAAAAAGGGTGGAAGGAGGGCCAGAAATGGTCCTCTTAATTTGCTGCCGGTCATATTAACCGGCATATGGGCGTAAGGCCCGTTGGGAGAAGTCCGTTGACCCCTAAACCGAGGGAACAGGCAAGTCCGGGGCGCAGACTCTCAAAAACTATATACATCTTACCCTAACATATAGGTTTTCATGGGGGGGGACCTAACGTTCTGGTCCCGTGCTATCTTGGTTCTAATACAGTTAGTGGAGACCATCACCAATACTCCTTGACTGTGGGTTACGCGTTAATCTTTTACTCCTATTTGGGGATCCCTGAGCAAGGGGGGGGGTCCAGGAGAGGGGGGCGGGGGGGGGGAGAGAGGGGGGCCACATCCTTCTTTTGTTATCATTCAGTTTGGGCGAGTTTGCCCCACCTTTCAGCGAACCTCCTTTGAGGTTTAATTACTCATTGGGCCCTTCAGGTTGAATTATGACATTTGCTTTAGTTCACATTAACTTTTTACACCTTAATCCGTGTTTGGGGAGGGGGGGGTGAAGGATAGGGCGGGGAGGGTGGGGTGGAGGGTGGGGTGGGGGGTGGGGGAGGGGGGAGGAGGGGAAGGGGGGGGAGGGGAGGGGGGAGGGGGGGGAGGAGGGGGAGGGAGGGGGGGAGGGAGGGGAGGAGATGGGAGGGGGGGGAGGGGGAGGGAGGGGGGAGGAAGGGAGGGGGGGAAAGGGAAGGGGGGAGGGGGGGAGGGGGGGGAGGGAGGGGGGGGGAGGGAGGGAGGGGGGGGGAGGGGGGAGGGAGGGGGGGGAGGGGGGGAGGGAGGGGGGGAGGAAGGGAAGGGGGGAGAGGGAGGGGGGGAAGGAAGGGGGGAGGGGGGGAGGGAAGAGGGATGGGGGGGGAGGTGGGGGAGGGGGAGAGGATGGAGGAGGAATGGGGGAGATACATCTCTTTATCCTTGTTATACAGTTTGGCGAATTTGCCCGTCATATCAGTATACCTCTCTTGGGGTATAGTTACACATTGAACCTTGGAGTTAGATTGCAACATTCACTATAGTTCACTTTTAACTTTTGGTACCTTAATCAGTTATGGGCAACAAAAAAAAAGGGGGGGGGGGGAGAGGGGGGGGGGTATTGGGACAGGAGGGGGGTAAGGGAGGGGGGTACATTCTCTTCTTATATTGACATACATTTCTAGTACAAATGTCAGACAATACTGCAGAGCTCCCTTGTTGTCTGGGTATCTTTTTAGCTTCTGTGTGCTAATTGTATCATTTGTTCAAGTGTGTGGATGTTGTCTCTCAGTCAATTGCAAGCCAGAAGGGGTGAGGGGGAGATGGAAAAGGGGGGGGGGGGAGGGGGGGGGGAGGGGGTGGGGGAGGGGGGGGAGGGGGGGGAGGGGGGGGGGAGGGGGTGGGGGGAGGGGGGGAGGGGGGGGGGGGAGGGGGGGGAGGGGGGGAGGGGGGGGGGGAGGGGGGGGGGAGGGGAGGGGGGAGGGGGGGGGGGAGGGGGGGGGAGGGGGGGGAGGGGAGGGGGGAGGAGGGGGGGAGGTGGGGGGGAGGGGAGGGGGGAGGAGGGGGGGGAGGGGGGGGAGGTGGGGAGGGAGGGTGTTTATCTCTTGTGCTGTATTTTGGGCATTTTCAACAGATATTACAGTGAACCTCAGCCGAGGTTTGATATATGCTTAACTTTCAGCATGACAGTTAACTTGGCTTGAGAAGAGAGCCCCAACTCCTGAGCCGTTTTGAACCGGGGATGTGGAGAGGGGGGGGGACGGGAGGGGGGGCAGGGCTGACTGGGGGTGGGGGGGTGAGGACAAGGGGGGGGGGGGGGGACCTATCTCTCATCTAACGACAGCCCGCTCTTTTGTGCATAACTTCCAGCACCGAGAGCCGTCAATTTTATTAGCAGGTTACATAGTCTGTTTTAGCCTGAGTCTTTCGTGAGGCACAGTCCCAAGGCTCCCGGGAATCACCCCAACCCAGACGGAGCATGCGCCTGCGCGGCACCCCGGCGAGGGCCGGAGGGGGGGGGCGGGGGGGGGGGGTCGGGGGGATGGGGGATCAGCGGTATCAAGGTGAAGATTACTCACAGTTTGCTGCCCCTCCCTGGACTGTAGCTGTCCTCCTTCTCCCCCCCCCCCCCCCTCAAAAGAAAACACCAACCCCCCCCCCCCCCCCCACCCGCCCAAGCCCGCGGAGCCCAGCCCCCCCGGAGCCCGACAGCACGAGTCCCAGCTCTGTAACTCAGCTCCTGTTGATTTTTCGGCTTGCAGGGCGTGGATCTCAACAGCTGTGTGCCTCTTTTGCCTGTGGCTTCCCTCCGTCTAGGGCGGTAGACCGCTGGAGACCAGCTCCGCGGGATCCCGCCAACCAGGGAAGAGGAGGCGGCCCCCCGTGTTCCACTCCAGCCGGCGAGTAGGCCTCGGTATCCATGACGGGTGGGAGCCACGTGCGTCGCTGATCTGCTCACCGTCTGGATGTCTTCGTCCGGGCAGAGGTCTCCCTCCGCCCCGGCTCCGGGTTGCTGTCTTTCTCTTCTTCTTGCTGGGCTGGGATGCGGTTCTGGTCCGGAGTCCAGGCAGCTGGCGGCGTTAGACCAAGGGCTCGTGTAAACGGGGCCATATCCTCTGGGTATTTTATTGTGAGGTATTTGCCCTTGTTGTTTGCGGTGAGCTTGAAAGGAAACCCCCAACGATATCTGATGTTATTTTCCTGCAGGAAGGTCGTTAGGGGCTTCATCTCCTTTCTTCTCAGCACCGTTATTCTGGACAGGTCAGAGAATATCTGGAGGTGTTCATTCTGGAAGGTGAGTGTTTCTAATCCCCTACTCGCCGCCATTATCTTTTCTTTTGTGGTGTAACTGTGCAAACGCACAATTACATCCCTTCTTCTGCTTTGATCTTCAGAGCGGGGCCCCAGGGTTCTGTGGGCTCGGTCTATCTCTAGATCAGAGTCCTGTAGGGAGTCACATATTGACCCAAAGAGGTCCACTAGGTAGGGGCGGAGGAGGCCAGGGAGAACCGTCTCCGGGATGTTGCGGATACGGAGGTTTTGCCTCCTATCCCGGTTCTCCTGGTCCTCCTGCGCTTCCCTGAGCTGCCCTAGTTCCTCCCGCAGCAGGAAAATTTCTTTTTCTGCCGCTGTCTGGCGCCTTTGGGACTCTTCCATCGCACCCTCCAGGGCTGTTGTTTTGTCTACCAGGCCATTTATCTGCTGTGTCAGGCCGGTTACAGCTGTTTTTATTTCTAATTGCAGAGAGGCCTGCAGCTTTGTGTGTTGTAGTGCCATGAGTTCTTCCATGAAGGCTCTGGTGAGCGGTTCTTCCTGCTCCTGGGCCTCCCTTTGTCGGGCTGTTGTTTTGCCTTGTTGCGTGTGGCCGCCGCGTGCGCCTCCGCCATCTTGGGCCACAGGCTGCGGATCAGGGCTTCGCTGGTGTGGCGAGAAAAGCTTTGCCACCGCTTGTGCTGCAGGTCTCTTTGCCTGCTTGGACATCTGGGTGCTGTTGCCCCTCGCGGGGGATAAATTTTGGGCTGGGTTTTTAGGTGTAAGAGTGCTATTTTTGTTAATTATGCGGGAGAGTCTTTGGAGCTCCAAAACTACCCGTCCATGTCAGCTGACGTCACCGGAAGTCTCCCCGAGTTTTGTCATTTCTAATCACACTTGGGGATATTATATTGCCCAATGTTTGTGATTTTTTGAAGACAAATTTTGGATTTATTGCTGTGATGTCTCTCAAAAGAGGGTCAGTGTTCAAAATAGACCAATGTTTGTTTATGATTTGTTTTATTGCATGTGCTTGGTTGCTGAAAGTACTTATGAAATATGGAGGGTCCAGATCAGACTCATTTTTGTCTTTTCCTGCTTTTGTCAAACTACCAGAGTCTGACCACCACCAATCAACTCCTCTCTATTTTGTTTGAGAGCATTCTGATTGGCTTCAATTAGTATTTTTTTGTTATTTACTCTTGTGAGGAAATGGTCTGTGAGCTCTGCGGCTCTAAAATGGTAATCTTCAAGATTGGAGCAATTTCGGCGTCATAGAGTATGAATAAAGTATGACTGTGTGCACTGTGAGCGTGAAGAATAGTATTTCTTGAGTGCTCTTTTCGAAATATATCCGTGTGTATCATATGATCCATACCTATGAATACATTTAAATCCGGGTAATGTATGTGATGTGAGTGGTGTTGTGAGGTGAAAGTGAGATTGAGTGAATTGTTGTTGATATAGTCTATGAACACCATCAGCTGTTCGACAGAGCCACTCCATATCAACAACAAGTCATCAATGTAACGACGATAAAAGTGTATATGATGACGATATGGGTTCCTATCTCCAAACACGTGGGACTCCTCCCACCATCCCATGAAAAGGTTAGCATAGGATGGTGCGAAGCATGTGCCGATGGCCGTCCCACGTCTCTGGAGATAGAAAGTCCCTGCAAAAGAAAAATAATTGTGGGTGAGTAGAAAGTGTATAGAATCTAAAATTAAAGAAATGTGTGCCGGTGATAGAGGTGAATCTCGTTCCAGAAAATGTCTGGTTGCCTCTACACCATTGAGATGTGAAATGATAGTGTATAGTGAAGATACGTCTAATGTGACCCATAGAAAATTAGAAGACCAATAATAGTGTTGAAATAAAGTGAGAAGGTGAGAAGTGTCTTGTAAATGAGAAGGAAGTGCATAAACCAGACTGTAAGTAATGATCTATGTAAATGGACAGATGTTCACCCAGTGATCCTATACTGGACACAATGGGACGTCCAGGTGGTGCATTGAGGGATTTGTGAATTTTAGGAAGGTGATGAAAAATAGGAGTGATGGGATGTGGGCAGAGCAGATAGTCATACTCTTTATCAGAGAGAATTAGAAGATTTTTTACCTTTTTCAAGTAGATCACAAAGTTCATTGAGGAAGGAGTTGGTAGGGTCAGAGTCTAGAGATGAATACGACAGCAGGTCATTTAGTTGGCTTATTGCCTCAGCACAGTAGTATGTGCGATCCAGAATGACAACAGCTCCTCCTTTATCTGCATATTTGACCACGATGTCAGTGTTATTTTTCAGGGAAGAGATAGCATGTCGCAACTCTGGTCGCAGATTATCACCGCGCTGAGGATAAGCAGTGAACTGAATTCCTTTCGCCAGGAGTGATAGATCTCTTTCAACCACCTCTTTGAACAGATTAATAACAATATCATTAGTGGTATCTGGACAAAATTTCGATTTATTACACAATCCTGACGGTTGCCTGCCCAAAAAATTAATTGATGGATCAGATGATTCTTTGTGGTCTTCTGATAGTTCAATCATGTCATGAAGAAAACATTGATCACGAAATGTCATTTGATTTGTGATATCAAAAATTGGTAGTGTATATTCAACTTTTTTGTGAACTAAAGTGTTAGAATCTTGGATGGTTTGTCCATTGTGGATTTGTCTGCTTTTGAAAAATTGTTTGAGAGACAATTTTCTAGTGAATTTGTACAAGTCTACAATAGTTGAAAAAAGATTGAAGTCTCTATTAGGGGCAAAAATCAAACCAAGATCCAATACTTTTAACTCAGCTTGTAACAATTGATACTTTGAGATGTTAATAACATTTGTATCTTCAATTTTCAATATCGACTCCTCTTTGATGGATTTGTCCCTGGATTGTGATTTTGTTCTGTGTCCTTTCTTTCTCCGTTTTTTGACGAGGTTTGATGTCTACTAGATGAATTTTGACTCACATGTGATCTTCCTGAAGTGCTGGCTTCATCAGCTGATGATGCTAGAGAATCATACTCAGAAAAAGAGACACCATGTGTAGTGGATTCATTGTCTCTTGCTTCTGAGTCTGTATTTCTTTTGTCAGAATGTTTAGACTTATTTTGTTTCTTTAAAATAGATTTAGATGGTTTATTGCCTTTTTGAGACTGTGTCTCTTTTGTATTTTTTTGTGAAAATGTTCGTGTTTGTTGTGGTTTATGCCAGATGTATACCTGACCATGTTCGTAGTAAAGTCTATCTCTGTCATATTTGTTCTCTTTGACATGCATAATGTTTTTTCAAACTTTTTGATATTAATTAACAATTTGTCATCATATTCATTAAATTAATCAATATGTGTAAATTCTTCTAATTTGGTCTGTAATTCTTCTACTAATTGTTTGGCTATTTTTTTCTCTTTTTGTTTATGTTGTATGATAAGATCAATGAGTTTGAAAGAGCAGTCATCTAATATAAAACTCCACTGCTTTTCAAAATCTCTGGACCCTGCTCTGGATTATCGGCCCCGGCTTGCCTCTGACCTTCCGACCTTCTCCATCCCTGACCACGGCACATGGACAATCTACTTCTCTACTGGCTCCAACCCTTGGCCACGGCACCTCGGACTCTGGCTATTCTCCTGGCACCTACCTACGACCTCAGCAAGTATCAAGACTAACCCACTCTCTCCAACCCAGACCAGGCAATGTTGACTATCCACCCTCCAGGCGTGCCTCCGCTGCCGTGGGTGCGCAGTTCTATACTTTCCCACCTTAGTACCGGGGTCCCGCCTTGTTCGTGGTGAGCGCAAGGGTTACAGAGAGAATGAGACAGAAGGGGAAGAGAAAATTAAATGGGGAGGGACAATTTGAGGGGGAGGGGAAAGAGAATGAGAGGGGGAAGGTGAGCGAGAATGAAAGGGGGGTGGTGGGGAGAGTAAGAAAAAAGGGTGGCGTATGCAGGGCCGTCTTAACAGCATTATAGGCCCCCGGGCAAAGCAGTGCACTGGGCCCTGCAAGATTTCTCTCGCGAATGCAGACATGCCAACTCTCCGCTACAAGTCGTAATTTTTCTCTTTCTACCGAGTTAGCGGGAGATTTGAATGTTGAAGCGGGTGATCGGAAAATTAGTGTTAAATTCTGGTCTGTGCATAGATTAGCATGGGGCCCCTATGCTCGTGGGCCCCCTGGCCAACTGCCCATCGTGCCCATGTGTTAAGACGGCACTGGGCGTATGAGGGGGAGAGGGGGAAGTGTGTATGAATGTAAGAAACAAATCTATTAGGTATGTAGCCCCCTTTCCCCATAGCTAAGGGATATTACCCGTGCTGCCGTTACCTGCATGGCTAACAAGAGGCCTGATCCTCCTCCGCTGGGAGCCTGATCACATTCGACGTTACACAGCTCCTCGACCTGAGAGGGATCCTAACATAGTAGGATTACCTCTCACAGGACCCAATAGTCAGTAAACACACACCAAGTATATAACAACGTATTTACTAACATGTAAAATGATAACCCTACAGTAACAAGGCCATGCAAGGCCGTACACACACAGTGCCAGCCTGCCACCTTGTCCACACCCCAATGAGGTTCCCCCAAAGTTATGAGGGTGCCCTGGGCACCTAACCACCCGGTGTCCACAAGACAGACTGCCCCAAAGTGTGTGAGTAGCAGCGCTACCCCTGTGTATGCCCGTTGGTGCACGTAGATGCGATATCTTCCTGGTCTTAGTCCAGACCAGGCCGCCTTGGCTGATGGGTCCGCTGGTCAGCGACGTGGTCCCACGCCGCTCAGATCCTCAGGCGTCTGCCTCTGGAGGGATCTGGAGGGATCTCCCGTTGGAGTGTGTCCCTATAACAGAGTCTCAGATATTAATATTATATGCCTGGGTCTGGTCTGCACCACGCCACCTCCACCTCAGCACTCAACGCCTCCCGCCGGGTGTGCCCACAGCCTCGGCGGCAATCGGGCAGCTCTGCAGCCATTTCCCCACCGCCCGACCCAGCCGGTAGGGGGACCTGACTACAGGTATAGCATTGTAATTTTTCAGTTAGATAGGAAAGTTTTTGTTTTTTTCTAAAAGTTAATTGGGGCGGGCAAGGCTGAACGATTGCCTAGGGCGCCAAATAACCTTGCACCGGCCCTGGTGTAGTGGAGAGTAGAGGCAGGCGCAGGCAGGAAGGCAGTACGATGCTCTGTGCAGGACTGCAGCCGACTGATTACTCCTCCTGTGAGAGGTCAGAGGTTCCATCATCTGGCTGCTATTGATTTCTTGAGCTACAATAGCATAGTGAGCACACATTAGTTGGCTCGCACCATCATTTGAGATAAGACTAGCCACACGATTCTTTACAGGGACCCTCTCCTACTTCCATCTTTTTTTTACTTATCTACTATCTCTCATCCTGTTTAAGATTAGGACACATACCAGGTTTACTTGGCAATTAGTCTGGGGGCTGTGTGAGCCGATCATCTTTTACCAAATCTATTCCTATTGATCTTATTGTTGCAGCCACTAGCTTTGTATTGGTTGTAAAGTGGGATTAATACACATACATCACTGTCTGTACATGAGTTTCTTATCTCAGCTTCTGATTGTCTGCATCCCCTACTGATTGTGGATATCTAGTGTATATTAGTGATCATTCTGAGCTTGATTTAATAACTAGCCTGTACTATACAGTAGCTATCTCCTTCTCTGGATTTTTAATCTTTATTAATTACAATCTGATTATTTGATTCTATCCCTATTTATTGTAGCCCTGGTAAAGACTTTTACATGGAAACTGATTATATTAAAAGTTATACATCACCCTAGTGTAATTAGGGCTGAGCAAGGGTTTTCTTTGTAGTCTGTGCCTATTTTAATGTGAAGGAACATGTAGATATATTTGATTTGTCTCAGAAAGCTCTCCTTGAAAGTTAAATTACACCTGAATGAATATGGGAGACAAAATAATGATGTACTGCCATCTAGTGGAAGTAAAGTATCATGTTTTCCATAACAGGGGTGGGCAACCTATTTTTCAATGTAGCCACAGGTGTGGCGAATTAGAAGTGAAAATAGCCACACCATGTAAAAATTGAGGTATTATATTGCACATTCGAAAAAATTTTAAACCACACACTGTTTGAACAAGTTTATAAATTCTCTGACCGCAACCCCGCTCATCCTCTCACCCCCTTGTCCCCCTCCTCCACTCACCCCCCTCTTCATCCTCCTCATGCCACCACCACTACCCTCATCATCATCACCTCACCCCATCATCATCTCATTTAACCCCCCCTCATCACCATCTTATTTAACCCCCCCATCATCATCATATCCCCCCCAGCACCCTTGATCTCCCTCAGTCCCTTTCAGCAGTCCCCCTCATCATCAAGCAACCGTCCCCCCCCCGTCCTATGCGTAGGGCGCATAGGAGGGTGCGTAACACGGGGCGTAGGGCAGGGGAACTGTGGCGACGGGAGGGGGTAACTCTGCAGCAGCAGTGGGGGGCAGGGTGGGTGCAAGCTTGTGGGCAGGCTTGGTGCAGCTGTGGGGGGGTCAGGGCAGCACGAGAAGGGAGGGTCAGGGCAGCGCGAGAGGGGAGGGTCATGGCAGCGTGAGAGGGGAGGGTCAGGGCAGCGCGAGAAGGGAGGGTCAGGGCAGCGCGAGAAGGGTGGGTCAGGGCAGCGCGGGAAGGGAGGGTCAGGGCAGCGCGAGAAGGGAGGGTCAGGGCAGCCTGGGGGGGGGGAGATCTGGGCAGCCTGAGAGGGGTTGGTCTGGGAGCATGCTTCTCAGTGCTGCTTCTCCTGTCCCTGTGGCTGCCAGTGCAGTAAGAAGCAGGGGGGGAGAGAGGAGGAGAGAGAGCTTCCTCTCTGTGCTGCTTCTCCTGTGTCTGTGGCTGCCGGTGCAGTAAGAAGAGGGGGGGGGAGGAGAGAGAGCTTCCTCTCAATGCTGCTTCTCCTGTGTCTGTCTGCCGGTGCTTTAAGCAGGTGGGGTGGGGTGGGGTTGGGGGCAAGAGGAGGAGAGCTTCCTCTCCGTGTTGCTTCTCCTGTGTCTGAGTCTGCCGGTGCAGTAAGAAGGAGGGGGTGTTGAGAGGAGCTTCCTCTCCGTGCTACTGCTGCTGCTTCTTCCCTGTGGCTGCCGGTGCAGTAAGGAGGGAGGGGGAGAGTGCGTCACACCGCTGGAGTGCGCTCCTTCCCTACCAAGGGAGGAGGGGGGAGGGAGGTGGGGTTGAGGGGGCCGTACAGAAAGTCCCAGCGGCTCTATTCGCCACAGTTTCACTGCCAATTCGCCACAAGTGGCGAATGGTGACAGGGTTGCCCACCCTGGCTGTAGTATTTGTAGAAAATAGTCCTCCTTAGCGCTGGTCCTCAGTGATAAGTGTAGCGTGCAATATGTAAAGAAAAAACAAGCGAACAAGCAGTGTGTAGTATAATGCAGTATAGGTAATATGATTTTTCATCCATACAATATTGGACAGTTATTGTAGAAATAATCGATTCTTATCAATGGGGAGAAGGAGCGGCTCAGTGAGTAAAAGACAGTGATTCTGGCACGGAGTTGGAAGCAGGGGAACCTGGCTCAATTCCTGTTGTCGGCTCCTTGTGACCTTGGGCAAGTCACTTTATCTCCCTGTGCCTCAGGCACCAAAAACATAGATTGTAAGCTCCACGGGGCAAGGATCTGTGCCTGCAAAATGTCTCTGTAAAGCGCTATGTAAAACTAGCAGCGCTATACAAGAACATGCTATTATTATTATTAATTAGATTATAAGCTCTTCTGAGCAGGGACTCCTTTTCCTAAATGTTATTTTTATGTCTGAAGCACTTCTTCCCTTTGTGTGTTATTTGTATTATTTGTTACATATATATGATTGTCACGTGAAGCGCTACGTACATTAATGGCGCTATAAATAAAGACATACATACATAAACACCGTGAATATAAAGATGTAATGACAACAATGGTCTAGAATATTCTTTCTGTGACACACGTGGTGTGTGTGGGGCGGGGGGTGTTCAGTATATCTATTATTTTACCCCTTAAGTGTATGCAGTGCACAGAATCCTGTAAAGGTGTCTTAGATAATAATGAGAACTCACTAACAATTTATCTTGGTGGGAGTTAGAACTCTTTGAAAGACAGTAGGATGCAGGAATACATATGGTAGTATCATCAATTGCATATAATAGGATAAATATACTATAACATAGCACAGTACTGTATATAAAATGTAATAAAATAAACCCATAAAACACAGACACTAGGAGTGCCACTCACGAATGTTCCATTCTTTTGCGCTTTGTATAAGGTAAGTTGCTATCTCTCTGGGTCCTGTGGCCTGGAGCTTTAATAATGTCAACTCCTTCAGCGTCCGCGTGTTTCCAAGAACTGTTGCAGAGATGCTGATACAGTATGCGGGCCACTTCCTGGTTCTCGCTCAAGCTCCACCTCGCGCGATGACATTACACGCCACATGCTGGTTCACAGCTGACTGGCCGGGTCCTATCTGTGTTATCACACGCTGTTAGCTCTCTAGGCTCTCCCACTGTTCTCCTTAATCTCTGATTATTGATTATCCACACAGGGAAATCTGGAACCGCTCACCCTACGCGTTTCACGAAAAACGATTTGCTTCCTCAGGGGTAGGATGTCCGCAAGGGGGTGTAATCCCTTATATAGTGTCCTTCATTAAAATTACGATTGCAAGACAACAGGAATTATGGACCTATGAGGGGCTGGCTGTCAATTGTGAATACAAATCCATGGGAATTGTTAACTTATAAGGTGTTGGTTACTGATCTCATATGATATTAGAATGTATACTGTACATCAGTGATTGTAATGTACACTTGGCATGAAGTGATGCATATATAGTATATTATAAAGATATTTACATTATGATATTAAAAAAAGTTGTTATAGAATGTTTGATAGGCATCATTAGTTTATCAAAATAATATAAACTGCGCACAAATTGTACTAATATAATAATTCAGTGCTTACATAAATTCAGGTATATAACCAGTGATAAGTGAAAAAAAAGTGTAAAAAGTAACAAAGTGATAAAAGTGAAAAAAGATGCACCAAGGTAAAAATACTTTTAACCTTAGGATAGATGAATGGAAGGTCTGCTGCTTGTCAGTATTGATGGCTCGACACCATAGATCACATGTAAAGAAAAAAAGAGAGCGCACAACCTCCCATAGTGTAAAATAGTAAATTATTAAAGTGATTTATAATGCACGTATAGCAAGGATAAATCAGTTGGACAGGGCATGTTTAAGGTACATGTTACCGCTCTGATGGTAAAACTAAATCGTCTGGTGAGTATCAGCTGTTCCCACGGTTCTCCTGCTTCAGTCGCAGCTCCGGTACCACTGTAATTCCAGCCGTTGAGGGGCCCCTCCGACGGTGTTTGATGCTCTTTGCAACTTCCCGACTTGGATCCGCTGGTCCTCTCGCCATGTGTACTGCTATCACTCGGACAACTCTCAATCGAGTCTGACAGCACTCAGGCTTGTACAGATCTGACCCTCTCTATCATGGCCGCCCCTTTTTTAAAGAATCCTCTCCCTCTCAGTCTCACCTCTTCCACAGCCTTTGTTACTTGCTGCTCTGACAGTATGTCACATGTCCATAGCACATTGGAGAGGAACCTGCCAGGGGTCAGTGAAAGTGTGTTGATTACATCACACAGGGGGTTACACACATATCTCTAATAATGTGAATTTGAAAACCTAGTGTAACGGATCGGGGGACTCGCGGTTCCCAGCGTGTCCCCGTCACCCCAGGTCCCATAGTGGCTAGCCGTTCAGCTCCCCTATGTCCCCAATCTCTATCTCCCTCCCTGAGCCGTTCCTCCATGGCACGGTCCGCACGCCCAGGCTCACGCTCTGCGCACGCGCTCGGTCCCCTCACCAAGCGCGCGCGCTCCTGATCGCGGGTTCCCTATCGAGGTACATGCGCCCCTTGGTGTGCCTCCATCATCCCTGCCCTTTCCCTACCTGGTTCCTCCTTCCCCTCTGTCTCCTGTGCCGAGTGCCTCCTTCGCTGTACTTCCCCCACGCTCTGGTACACGCGAATAACAGTGTTACAGAAGGCGCGCGCACCCGCTCTAGTTACCTGCCGCCCCCACGCCCTGGCTCCGCCCCCCATCGGTTGCAGGCAATAACTCTCGATTACCTCCCTGTCTCCTCCCCTGCTCTCACAGACCTATCCCTGCAAGTACCCACTCAAACCTATGCTCCTCCCTTCATCCCTATATAACCCCACTCTGTCCTCTCAGTCCTTGCTCTGCATAGCTTTCCTGTAGCTCCTGTGTGTGCAGTGTCTATGCCTAGCTCCCTTGTCTGTTTCAGCCCTGGTTCCTGTCCCTGCCCCTGTTTGGATTCCTTTGGCTTGAACTTGAACTCTGTTTTGGACTTGACTACGCTGCCTTCTCCTGCCCTTGAACCCTGGCTTTCGGACACCACTACGCTGCTCTCTCCAACCCCTGAACTCTGGCACTTGGACATTACACTCCGATCTCTGGCACCCTGGACTCCGCAAGTATTACGTTAACCCTTACTCACCAGGCCCGGCAACGCTACTACCACACTCCGGGCACGCCCTCACTGCTGTGGGTGCGTGTTATACCCTTACCCACCTCAGTTCTGGGGACTGGCCAGGTCTGCGGGCCTACAGGCGTTACATCTAGACTTTGTGAGTCACTTGGATGTATGACTAAGATTCTTAAAAACCACTATGACTCAAGGACATAGGAACAAAGAAACAGGGACATATGAATGGCTAGAGACTATAAATAAACTTCTATGGGTATAATTGGATTCTTCAATGTTCAATTTGAGTAAATAAATCCCTTCATTATAACAATAACAATACAATAAAATCCGTAGTACATCCTAATATAACCAAGTTGGGGGGTGTAATATGATATATTTGGTCAACCAAATATTATATGTCTCCCCTATATAAAATGTGCAAAAATAAGAGGGTCGGTGGATGTAATGATTGATAGAAACCTGATAATAAAAAATGCACAAATGCGCACCAGGGATTAGTGGAAGGTAATTTATTAAAAATACACAAAAACTGAGGGGATCCAACCCCACCTCAGAACAGCTGTGCAGCTGGACGGCTAAGTACTACCAAGGAGAACACCTAATGGTGACTAAACTCTAAGCTGCACAGTATACAAATACAGTAAAATTTATATAAAAAACATGAAAGAAAAAAACAAACATGAAAACAACCTATCAACAGATTTGTATAGAAACCGCCATAAGGTTGGGCACTGGCAAGGGGAAACGGACACTCACACTGAGACAGTCAGCAGACTCGCGGTGTCTGCACAGGATCCGGATCTCGGCACCGCGGAGATGGATAAAACCGCTGCTGTCTCCTGCAGGCTCCGTCTCAGCTTACCAGCATACACGCGCAGGATGACCTGTCGTGACCTCTACGCGTTTCGTACCAAGTACTTCGTCCTCCTGACGAGACAGCAGCGGTTTTATCCATCTCCGCGGTGCCGAGATCCGGATCCTGTGCAGACACCGCAAGTCTGCTGACTGTCTCAGTGTGAGTGTCCGTTTCCCCTTGCCAGTGCCCAACCCTATGGCGGTTTCTATACAAATCTGTTGATAGGTTGTTTTCATGTTTGTTTTTTTCTTTCATGTTTTTTATATAAATTTTACTGTATTTGTATACTGTGCAGCTTAGGGTTTAGTCACCATTAGGTGTTCTCCTTGGTAGTACTTAGCCGTCCAGCTGCACAGCTGTTCTGAGGTGGGGTTGGATCCCCTCAGTTTTTGTGTATTTTTAATAAATTACCATCCACTAATCCCTGGTGCGCATTTGTGCATTTTTTATTATCTTGTTTTTCAGGGTGCCTTCCCCCCTTTCTAAGGGGGGTTCACCTAGATTTGAGAGTTTCTGGGGAGACGCTTTATGTACATGCTGCAAAGGGATCATCCACACCATCACACAGCACGAGCGCTGAATATCCTGTTTTTTCTAACTTATTGATAGAAACCTGGTTCATGCAGAAAGGGGGGAAATGAACAGATAAGGACCAACCTCCATCAGTTGAATAGACATTGCACGGGGACTTCGTAGCTTTAAAATGAATAGGTGGAAAGCCCCAATAAACATAGGACCTCATGACAGGAGCAAGTAATAATATATCCCAATGTAGATTTTTGTTGGCTTTAATCTGGTTCGCTTGCCTGTTGTATTGGGTGATAAACAGACTGGGATTTGAGTCATTTTCTATGACATTTATTTTCCATGTTTCCATGAGGCGGTCTTGTCTCTGCGCTACCTGGAGTATCCGGTGAAATGTTGTGTCTAACGGGGTCTTTTTGATTAATAATACTAATGTATCTTTTTTATATTTTATATAGTATATTCATTGCAAATACATGGCTATTAGTGTAGTTTATGCACAATGCTGGGGCTGTCCACTTATTGCATGGGGACACTAGCTATAAAATGAATGTCTACTCAACTGATGGAGGTTGGTGCTATTCTTCAGCTAGAAGTCTGGCTTGCCCACATAACTGCATCATTGATGCAAGAGAGCTCCCAAGATCATTTATATATCAGCAACAGCGACTTTAGTGATTTTTTCCTATGCCATCTTACCTCTGAGCACCATTTTGAGCACCATACAGAGTATCCACTTCCACAAGATGCACACAAATATCTGTGTAATTCATTTAATAATTGCTTGCCTGGATGTTAAGATGTGCACGTATATACATAGCACAAATGGAAATTAAGTGATTGATAAGCATTAGTTAATTACAAAATATTATAATATTGATAAAGTATTGCTTCGATAGAGTGGCATTACAATAGACAGCTGCACAGGGATCATAAACCTCTTACAAAAGGATACATTTGTTATCATTGCATCATAACTGTCCAATGATGAATAGTAAAGAAGTTAAGGTGATAAATACATATCTCTGCTGATTTGGAGAGAATTAGGATTTTAATATAATTATGGAGATGGTGTATTTTCTTTTTCTCTATATTTTGTAAGAATAAAGGACGTTGGTGAGATTGTTTGCGTGTTTTGAGTGTTACAGTAGCTACATAATACTGCAGTAAATGTGGTTGAAAAAAGACATATATCCATTGAGTTCAAACTATGTAAAATGTAACCGTGGATATGCTCATTCTATATTTGTATTTACAGTATATTGATCCAGAGGAAGGTAAAAAAACAAAGGACAAACACATTTTTATTTCAGTAATGGCAATTAGATTTATCCCTAGATCAACATCCTTCCTAAGTTTACTTATTTGGTATATCCCTGTATACTTTTCCTTTCTAAAATATGTCTATCAATTTCCTAAAGAGGTCTATTGTATCTGCCATCATAGTCTGCATGTGTAATAAATTCCGCTGTGGAGAGCAGACTGCACTTATCTCACTGATCCAGGAAGCTACCACCCTGGACAGCTGAAGAGAGACCACCCTGTACTTTCCCACATGGACGTTACACCTTACCCCATCCAGAAAGCAGCTGGGGTCCTGTAGGTAAACTTTCCTATGCCTCACTTGTGTGTTATCGTTGGTAAGGAGCTTACAGTAGCTCTCCAATTTATAGAGTAAACACTGTTATGTTCAGCACTCCAGAGATGAGCTAGGCCTTTATGTTGAACATAAGCAGTATTTATGTTGTTAGGCCTCGGCTAATAAAAGCATATATTATTTTCCCCTAAAATACGTCTCCTGTTTTAAAACCTCTGCACGCATCTCTTACACTTCCCTTCCATCCATACCCTGTATTATATTATATATCTTCTTTGCATTTGCAGCTACTGCCTGACATTGAGCACTATTCCTAAGCCTGTATACAAACACTCCTAAATCTTTCTCTATCCAGAATTGTCCAATTTAGTTTATATGTAGCCTATTTATTCTTGTTTCCCAAATGCATAACCTTACATTTATCTGTATTAAACATCATCTGCCATCTACAGTACCTGCCCAAGTTTCCAGTTTATCCAAGTCCTTCTATAAATAAATTACGTGTGTGTGTGTGTGTGTGTGTGTGTGTGTGTGTGTGTGTGTGTGTGTGTGTGTGTGTGTGTGTGTGTGTGTGTGTGTGTGTGTGTGTGTGTGTGTGTGTGTGTGTGTGTGTGTGTGTGTGTGTGTGTGTGTGTGTGTGTGTGCGTGCGTATGTGTGTATTTATATATATTAAGGTTATGATGGGTTAAAAAAGTGACAAAAACCCTCCACAGTAAAGTATATAGCAAATGGAAATATTACTGTATATCATTTGCATGTCTTAGACAGGTCTGCAACCCCGCCTTTCACCATTATCACCCAGCACACAGCACTTCCATTGCTGCAAGGAATTCTAGGAAATGACATGCAAATGAGCACACAGTGCAACCTTTTGCAGTGCAACCAACCTTACACTGAAGAGACCCACAAGGTCGAAACAGTCTGTGAGTGGGTTTACTGGCTTTGCATCTCATCCCAGGCCATGTTTAAAGCAGCATGCATTGGCTTAAGGGCTGTTCATGTAATGTGAGCTTAAGACAAAAGGTGGCACTGTGTGCTCATTTGCATGTCATTTCCCAGAATTCCTTGCTGCAGTGGAAGTGCTGTGTGCTGGGTGATAATGGTGAAAGGCGGGGTTGCAGACCTGTCTAAGACATGCAAATGAGCATACAGTAATATTTCCATTTGCTATATATATATATATATATATATATATATAGATTACAGGGAGAGAGAGAGAAGAGATAATGGAGCTGAGGGTAGGAGCTGCTCCCAACCCCCTCCAGCTAGCTTTTTAATGCAGGCACACTTATGAATACTGTCCCATTCCTTACAATGAGAACTAGTGAAGCAGCTCCCTTATCTGCCCAAGAGGATCTAGTTGAATAAGCCCTAAGGACAGTTGGTACTTGTAGCCCTTAGACCTGAAAGTAAATCTAGATAACTTTCTTAATCCATCGAGAGATGCAACTTCTTGAGACCACTAAGCCTTTGCGAGGACCACCACATAATTAATAACGTGTCTGACTTTCGGAAGGATTGTTGATAAAAGCCTAACAAAATCAAAACAGTGAATTGAGAAATAAGGGGAGCGCAGATCAGCGAAAAACAACAATATACCAATGAAAACAATACACTCTATATAGAAGTGGAATAGATAAATTATTAAAAGGTGGTGAAGTGGAATAGATAAATATCTCCAAGTACTCACACGGGCCTGTGTGAGCAAACGCCTCTCGGGGCTAAACTCTGCAGAAGGTCCTTTCTTGAAGTCACACGTCTTCCCCTTGACTGCTGGTGAGTGCAAGGATCCTCAGGATTTTCAATTACCCCCAAAGTGAAAAAGGGAATCAAAGATAGGAGTTAGACTATATGCTAATAACAACTAGTGGGAGGGTATTGAATGATCTTCCAAGGGACAATGAATGGGTAAGATATAAAGATATAGCAAGACAAATACTCACACGGGCCTGTGTGAGCAAACGCCTCTCGGGGCTAAACTCTGCAGAAGGTCCTTTCTTGAAGTCACACGTCTTCCCCTTGACTGCTGGTGAGTGCAAGGATCCTCAGGATTTTCAATTACCCCCAAAGTGAAAAAGGGAATCAAAGATAGGAGTTAGACTATATGCTAATAACAACTAGTGGGAGGGTATTGAATGATCTTCCAAGGGACAATGAATGGGTAAGATATAAAGATATAGCAAGACAAATACTCACACGGGCCTGTGTGAGTTAAAACCCATAGGGGTTTAACTCTAGGAGAGTAGGTCTGCTCTTCTAGATGGACAATCCGAATGAAATAAGTAGTAGTTTAATGATAAAAAAAGTTTAAAAACACATACAGTAAAGTCGGCAGGCGAAGACAGTCAGTGCGCAGGATCATTGCACTCACCAGCAGTCAAGGGGAAGACGTGTGACTTCAAGAAAGGACCTTCTGCATAGTTTAGCCCCGAGAGGCATTTGCTCACACAGGCCCGTGTGAGTATTTGTCTTGCTATATCTTACCCATTCATTGTCCCTTGGAAGATCATTCAATACCGTCCCACTAGTTGTTATTAGTATATAGTCTAACTCCTATCTTTGATTCCCTTTTTCACTTTGGGGGTAATTGAAAATCCTGAGGATCCTTGCACTCACCAGCAGTCAAGGGGAAGACGTGTGACTTCAAGAAAGGACCTTCTGCAGAGTTTAGCCTCGAGAGGCATTTGCTCACACAGGCCCGTGTGAATACTTGGAGATATTTATCTATTCCACTTCACCACCTTTTAATAATTTATCTATTCCACTTCTATATAGAGTGTATTGTTTTCACTGGTATATTGTTTTTCGCTGATCTGCGCTCCCCTTGTTTCTCCATTCTTTGTTTCTTTTGTGGGAGATTAAGGATATCTCCCAGGAAGGGTTTGTGCAGCAGACGGGGGATCCCTTGGTGTGTATTATCAAGAAGAAGGAGACACAAGGGTTCCCTTGATTGGTAATATCATTTTCATCCACTCTATTAGAGATGATCACTATATTTTAGAGAGCGCCCGGTTACCTTCTGTGCACAAAATCAAAACAGTGGAAGGTCTTTTTGGTGTCATTACGAGGATTAGGATAGAAAGATAGGACTATGATCTCTTGGTTATGGTGAAATGATGATGCTATTTGATATCAATTCTGGTACAGTCTTGATAACAATCTTGTCCTGATGCAGGATGAAGTGTAGAGAGGGGACGATGAAAGGGCTTGAAGTTCAACCACTCTTCCAGCCGAAGTGATGGCAACAAGGAATGCTGCTTTCATGGAGAGATATGGCAAAGGAATCTCCTTAAAAGGTTAAAACAACCCAGTCGTTAAGGCGACCACCACCAGATTTAGGTCACTTGCTGGCACTGGGGACATTGCTTTAACAGATCTAGTTAGGAAAGGATTTGACGCAATTGGTTTCTGAAAATGGCGCCATGGGCTGAGATCTGCACCTTAATTGAAGATGGTCTAAGACCTTTTTTTAAACAATCTTGACTATATATGGAATGGAAGCTTGAGAAGACACTATTTTGTTGTTATTGCACCAGGCCTAAAATATCCTCCAGATTCTGTAAAAAATGGTAAAAGTTACTTTCTTTCTGGATGCTAGTAAAGTATTGACAGTATCCTTCCTTAGGTCAACTTGGTCATGGAACGCCTTTCAATTTCCATACAGCCAAGGAAAGGCTTTGTGGATTCGGGGTGGAGCAGTGGTTCTTGAGAAAGTATATCTTGGACTACCGGCAATTTCCATTGTCCTGCCACTGCCTTCTTGGCCAGACAGGAGCAATCAAAATCACTAATGCCTTGTCTCTCTTTACTTTAGAGAGAAATCTCTGCATCATCGGCAAAGGTGGAAATATATAACACAGACCTGTTCCGCAACAGATTTGCATTGCATCTAGTGCCAGCGCCCATCGATCTTTGCTCTTTGTGCAAGACACTGGAAGTTTATTGTTTGCCCTTGATGCCATAAGATCTATTTGCTGCTTTCCCAGAGTTATATATCTGCTGAAAATCTGTGTAGACAGGGAACATTCCCCTGGGCAGGAGTAAGATGGTATGGGGCGGCAGGCCCCCAGTGTTAAAGGAAAAGCAAGCCGGTAGAGGAATCAGCATGGCAGGGGAGGAGCGCCCTCTAGCAGCCTGAGCCGAAAGTCTTACTTCCGGTGTCTGCTACCACAGCTCCTATGCCGGCTTCTCCTATGATCATCTCCTCCCGCCGTAGATAGACATGGAAGAGAGAGCAGAGGGGGAAACCGAGAGCTGAGGGGGAGAGAGAGAGCTGAGGGGGAGAAAGAGCTGAGGAGGAGAAAGAGCTGAGGGGGAGAGAGAGAAAACTAAGGGAGAGAGATGAGGAGGGGGAGAAAGCTGAGGGGGAGAGAGAGCTGAGAAAGAGAGCAGAGTGGGAGAGCTGAGGGGAGAGAGAGAGAGCTGAGGGGAGAGAGAGAGCTGAGGGGAGAGAGAGAGAGAGCTGAGGGAGAGAGAGCTGAGGGGGAGATTCATATTTCCCACACACCCGGCTTTTCGAGCCGGCTTGGCATGCCCCCTCCTCTGATGTCAGCAGCCAAATGATCCCCCATTCTGATTGTCTGGTGGGAGAACTTCCCACGCTCTGATTGGTTGACAGGCTGTCCTCCATGCTAGAGATAGCTCAGCGGAGGCTATGTAAGGAGACTCCCCGATCAGAGAACCAGACCATCTAGTGGCTTGAGTCGGTGAAGTGCGGACGGGCTTTTCAAGGTTGCTCTGTTGTAAATAACAAAGCAACCGGCTTCATTTTAGGAGCTAGGAAAGCCTGCCCTGCAGAGGCTAAGTTAGACGCGAGGACTAAGTTCTGAAAATAGAATGTAGCAGTCGAGGTTGGGTATTCTACCTGAAAAGAGTACCAGGAAGCCGGGGACAATATCCCGGTCAAGGTAAGCCTTCTGAAGTAGGCGCCCTACACCTATTTGAGGCTAGTTTTCACCCCCAGTAAGTGTGTATTCTGTCTGTATTTTGTATATTCATTGTGTGTACACGGGTTTACCCGAATAAACTACATTTTATTCCACTACCTTGTTTGGCCTAGTGAATGATCCCAGAAAGGTAAAAAGTGTTTAAAGTGCTGGTCTCCCGTGACAGAGAGTTAACCCATTTGTATTATTTCCTTCTGCCATGTGGGACGCATCGGAAATGTACCTTTCTGGATTAATTTAACGAAGCTTTGTGTATCTGGGCCTTAAATGGAAAAGGACAATACCAGAAAAAATAGATTGAAGGTGGGAGAAAAAAGAAAGTGGCACAGAAAAAGAGAACTGAGCAAAACTGGAAGAAAAGAGATGAAGTATCAGACAGAGAGACTTGCAGGAGCACAGAGAGCGAAAGAGACAAGATGGAGGCAACGGTCCTTAATTTACTACAGAGCCCAGGAGACAACTTCTTATACCGACTGGACTACTGTAACCTGCTCCTATTCATTCTCCCCCTCTTTTGATTGTACCCACTTCAGTTTATCTTAAAGGCTGCTGCCAGGCTCTTCCTCCTCAGCAGGCGTTCTACCTCTGCTGCTTCACTGTACAACTCAAAACACAACCCATATCCAGCAGAAACAAACTCAATATTCTGGTTCTCACCTACAAAGCTCACCATGACACAGCCCCACTATATATTTCCAATCCAATCCCCAGATACCCTTCCATGACCAGTGTCCCCTCAGCTCATGAACTACGGCTCTCCTCTTCCCTCATTACCTCTCATTTTTCGCCTCCAAGACTTCTCCAGTGCTCCAACCCAACTGTAGTACTCCTTACCACGCACCATCAGATTCTCCTCCAAAAGAGCCACTTTCAATACCCTAAAAAAAAACACAGGCCTACCCTGTGGCAACCTCCTGGCAAATTTATGATTAATACCGTACTGAGGAAACTTATTATCCATTGTTTCATTGTGTTTTAAGTTGTATGTATTTTGCACTGCTGTGGAATATGTTGATTTGCTATAAATAAAATATAATAAACATGCTAGTACATTTGAAACAGAAAAGGGTCAGGAGTCTGTTTTCATCTGGAAGCAGTGGGGGATTCCCATTAGGGTCAAAAGGCCTGGATCTAGAGGTAAAATTATAGGGCGGCAAATTTTCATTTTTTTCCCTCTTCTTTTCCCCACTGATTGCCGGGGGAGAGCATGGGGCCTCCGTAAAGGTCTCTTCCCTTCTCTTTTGCACCGCCCTCCTCCTTCTGTAGCATTGCGGCGTAAAATAACACTGCGACGTCACATGGCAACACGCTGCCCTGACTACATGACATCCCATGGCATTGCGGCGTCACTTGATGCCGCTATGCTGCAGAGGGAGGAGGGCGGCGCTGCAGGAAGGTGGGGTGGGCAGCAAAAAGGTAAGCGCCTGTAGGCAGCAACATTTTAAATCTGCCAGTGTCTGGAAGGAGTATTTCTTGTGTACAAACAATAGCAAAAATGTAGTCCATGATATAGTCCGTTGTCACAGGATGTGGTTTTCTGCTTGAATTAGTTTTGGAGAGATAACCTGTTCTTCGGTTATGCCACTGTAGCATAGCCTCCCAGGCGCTACTTATTTTCTTGGGCCCTACCATTGTAAGTCATGTTAGGTGCAGGCAGTGGATGGGTTAATTCCTTCTGAAAGGCTTTGTGAGCTTTTGCAGCCTGATACATTTGATGTATCCAAGGGCGGGCCTAGCAGCAGCCAGAAAGTGTCAGCCTGAGGGGCGGGTACTGGTTGTGTCACATGCTGGATGTGATGGTCTGTCAGTATCCAGACCTGCTCTGTTATAGGGCAGGGTTAAAAGCAAAACTCCAGGGTATAAATACTGGCACTTTGCTAAAAGTGGGTGTGTTTGTTTCTACCCTCTGGAGTGAGCAACAGCTACCCTGGGTCTCACTAGGAGGCCTCAGGAGGAGTACCTTGCAGAAGGCCTGGTATGAGAATCAAGCCCTATAAGTTATACCTTCACTAAGGGAAGCAAGGAAAGGAATGCACTGCGGTAATATCCTGAACATGCAATAAATACCATGGAACCATCTACCAGTGTGATTCACTATCTTGGGCTAAAAAAATGTGTCAGCCTGGGCCATCCTTTTATCCAGAGGATCCTTGCTGACTGGAGGCGCTGCAACCAATGAACAAAGGTACCCTGAAAGCCTGTCCTGATGATTCCCCACACCACCGCGGAGCAACTCAGCCCTCCTGTTACCTCACAGGAATGCATCACCTCACAAAAGACACCAGTAGCAGGACCTAATCTCACTTAGGGTGGGGGTCCAACGGCTACACCACTAATTTCTTTCCCATTGTAGATTATCTTTTTGTGCAATATCTGTGGTAGAATGACATCTTTTTTTGGGGTGAAGGGATTTCATTTTTCTATTTGGATTGTGCATGAAATTAAGCAAAATGCAGAACCCAACTGGAGAGTTACTAAAAAAATAAAAGAGGAAAACAATTATCATATTTTGTCTGGGTACACACGTATACTGTATGTATCCATCATGCTCGATGTGCATTTCATATTTGATATGTGATACTATTGACTCATATTTTTCTCCAATATTTCCACACTGGCACATACATTTAGCGATTATATTAATCTAATGGTTGTTGTTTCCTACATACATTCTATTACTATTACATGCAGTGCACAGCTGGGTCTATTTAACTACCACTATTTAAGAGGTGTGTGTATCTAGTTGCTCATTCCCCTGAAGTAGTCACATGGACTTTGCTGCGTGTTTGTATCATTACGCTGTCGTGATCAATTGTGCTCAGAGCAAACGGCGTCCTCTCTTGAGGCTGTGTGGATACAAGTGCCGGTTACTGGATTATCCTTTCCGCTCTTACCTGCTGCAAGCTGATCCGTTTGGACCGTCAAGAGTTTTTACTGAGCACGTGGAAACAACGCGGATTATCCAAGGGTACATTTACTCTGTATACACCATGAGATAACTAGTACAGATGACCACTATCCCATTGTGAGAATTTATCTCTCAAATGCGCTTTTCCTCGCTAATTTTGTGAGTGTCCATTTATAGGCTTTGAACACTGTATGATTAAAAATATATACACAAATTCATATATATATTCAAATAATATAAATATATAAATATATATTTATATTATTTATAGATATACACATACATACGTGTGTGTGTCTCAGACAAGGAAGACATGTTCCATGTCAATTAAAGTCAAAGACAACTAGTAAATAAGAAAATGAATGCAAATTTTGAGTGCAATACTTATTTTTATTTTAATGTGCCAGACAAGTGGCCACAACTTAATTTGCGCAAGGATGATCTGGAACATCAGCTACACTTCATGTCTTCATCTTCATTAAGGTACTGTACCTAAGGGCTTCCTGGTAAAAGTCTAACGGTACCTAGATTTTGCTTGAGAACTGTATTTTTTGCGAGGAGCTTCAATTTTAAGTGTGCTGTCATTTTCCATTGAATATCGTACATTCGCGTCATTGACATCTGGAGGCAGAGAGAAGTGATTGCAAAGGCTCTTGTACTGGTAATTGCTTTTTCCACGATCGTTAGATTTCTCCACATGTTTTGCCGACACAGAGACCCTTCCATTTCTCACATTGACGTTCACGTCATCGGGTTCAAATCCATCAAGGTGCAAAAGAGCCAGAAACGTTTTATCCGTTGATCTTGATGTGTCCACTGCTTGGGCTTCTAGAGGTGTGCTGAAATATACAGGAAAGGTTATGGCTATTGGAGCAAGGAGATTTTTTTCTCGTCATCGGTGGGAAATGCAGTAACAACACAGAGAACACATTTAGGGTCAATCAAAGTGAACAAATTGCAAAACTGGTGAACAAAACTGCACTGAATTGACAAAGGAAAAACATTCCCATTGAAACGAATAAGATTTGCTTCTTTGATAAATGTGGCGCAGTCATTTAAAATCAGTAAGGCCCAAGTTTATTTATCAAAGTCTCCTAAAGTAACTGCAAAACCTGCAGTCATTTTATCAAAGAAAGAAAGAAAAAGGCACTGTTTTCAATTGGATTTTCATTCTGGGATGAATCTGGTACTGTCGATAGTTGACAAACTGCTCTAGTTTCTTAGCCAGGAGACTGATAAATTGACGTCCAAGTCCTGTTTTAGCCTGGAGACTCGAGTAGCAAAACAGGCTAAGAGCTTACACTTTGAGCCAGATTTACTTCCGAGCATTAGCATATTTAACATGATGTAGAGAATGTCATATGGCATTAAGTAACATCATGTTCACTAAAGAAAATAAAGTGGTGTTAAAAAAAAATGGTGCAATTTATTACTCTGGGTATGTAAAACTTTGAAGCTAAGCTAATTAGAGCCCAAATCATATTCATCCCAGAATCACTAAGCAGTACTTTGGTCAACGCTGAGAAATAACGTTATATTATTTAAGACATATTTAAGTTTAGCATTATTGCCATATTTGTTTCCAGTAGAAGTGTTGGAGGAATTTAGATTTGTTGTAAGTCGTACAACGCCCCCAAGACATTTATAAAAATATCAGAAAATTCATCAAAGAAATGATCCCAAAATCAGAAAAATACGAAAACGCTACTGAATATGTATCATCATTATGTTTACACAAGAAACACATACTTTAAAAAAACGCCATTCATGTGCAGCCATAGCAATACTTACTGTTTTCGGCACTAGGACAAGCCACAGGGCCGCGACCACCCTGGTGACGGTAGATTATTGCTGCAGGGGGTAAAATCGGGAAGCATGGGCCCGCGTAGTGAGACCGCCGCAGCACTAGCTCCGGGGCTGTGGCTTTAAGCCTTTTCAGCCGCAGCTCCTGATTTCAGGAAGCCTCGCTATGTCTGTAGGCCCTTCCTACAATCAATATCAAAGAAGGATAAGTATTAGTAACAGGAAAGAGTCACTCGATGACTTTAATCACTGAGTCACTCTTTCATGTTAATAATGTTACTAATATTTATCCTTCTTTGACATTGATTATAGGAAACCGGATTGACTCTAACTTTAAAGCACCGGAGATGGGTTGAAATCCCAGTTTCGGCTCCCTGGGGCTTGGGCATATCACTTTATCCCACTGTGCATGCAACATTTTATGTACAGTGCTGCAGACTATGCATTACATTGTAATTGTGAAGCACTTTAAAGTAGCAATACAGGTTTAATTTTTTTGTAATGACAGGTTTGAAGCAGGGGGTCTCAGAGATGAACTGTGTTCATTTCAGCTCTGGGACCCCCTGCTTCGCGAGACACTTACCTCCATAGCGGTGCCGGTATCTATGCAAGTGGGGAAATAGTGTGCCTAACACAATAACAGCATTTAAATGTCCTGCGTCAGATGGGACAATCAGAAGCTGTGACATCATTCGGTGCGGCATCCTATTGGCTCGCATGACTGGGGACTTTAAACGGCATAGAGACACTGGCACCACTATGGAGGTAAGTATCTCTGGAAGCATGGGGCCCCCGGGATCTATTAATACAGTTCAGCTCCGGAGACGCCCTACTTCGATACTGTAATAAGAAAAAATGACTGTATTGTCTCTTTTGTAAGGCGCTTAGTACATTGTGGCAGCTATATAAATAAAGATAAATGTACATACATACATGACCCCCTTTGACCCTTGGGTGCTGAAGACATTTCTTGAGATTTTAGTGTTAGCAATGCTCAAGCCATAATAACGTTAATATCCTTACTATAAACATTTCTATGTGCTTTTTTTGGGATGATCCTTTAGATTCATACTATTTATAGTTAATGTTATTTTTTCAAACATACAGAAAGTTCAGTCCAAATGCTAAACTAATGTATTTAAACGAAAATGAATAAACTCAGTATAAATCATTCATTTGATTTCACACTTACACAAGCTATATACAATTATGTTCACCACACTTAACGCTACCAGGACATCTAAGAGCATTGCTTGTAAAGAAGTGCTTCAGCAGTATAGAAGCACTAGAAACAGCGACCAACACAAACAACAGTAAAAATAAAAATACAGGCATACCCCGGTTTAAGGACACTCACTTTAAGTACACTCGCGAGTAAGGACATATCGCCCATTGGCAAACGGCAGCTCACGCATGCGCCTGTCAGCACGTCCCGAACAGCAATACCAGCTCCCTACCTGTACCGAAGCTGTGCGCAAGCAGGGAGACTATAGAGCCTGTTACAAATGCCTTCTTTACATCAGCTATGCACGTATATGGCGATTGCAGCACAGTACATTAATAAGTGTTTTAAAAGGTAGTGCTTCACTTTAAGTACATTTTCGCTTTACATACATGCTCCGGTCCCATTGCGTACGTTAATGCGGGGTATGCCTGTATGCATTCTGAAATTCATAATGATATAAAAATACGATAAAATATGATATTTTAATAATGAATATATTTTGTAAAACTAGGCTTAATTAGGCTATAATTACAGTAGCACTCACCCATCTTCAGAGGTATACAACTTTGTAGAACATTTCCATAGACCTGGCCCCCTATGGTGGCCATAATATATGTCTGGGGGTAGGAAACACTATACCCCAGGAAAATTATGGGATTGCGTGGGGGCAAACCCCACCCATGATTGAAAATGGGTTGAAAAGCAGTTGATTTTCCTATCCTCCATTTCCTCATGCCAAGACACCTGCTGGCGTTAAATATTCCAATTTACAGACGTGTGAAGAGCCATTGGCCATCGCCAAGGTCAACTGCAGATGAAAATAACTCTCAAAACTATCCAGGATCTCTGAAACTCCCCCAATATTAACTCCATGCCCACAGTTGCTACCCTATAGATTTACAAGTCACGAGAAATAGACTGACATCAGATAATTCTGAGATTTCACTGAGGTTCTCCCTGCGCCCTGTATCTAAAGGCTGTTGTCTCCTCTTTCATTTTCCAAAGGAGTCACTCCTCTAACACCTTTCAATATTTTGAGAGATGTTCTTAAAGACTCCCGCTCCCCCTCCAATGGCATAACTATTATGTTCTCAAGCACCACAGCATGACTTTTAGGGCAAGAAGTATTACACCAGCCAGCACTTCAGGGGTTTAAAAGCAAATCTAACACTGTAAAATGTGCTGAATTTAAGTATCAAAGCATTATTGCTTAGAGGTAATTAGATAAGCGGGAAGTGCAGCTACTAGCATTTCAATCTATAATCTAAACCACTCATAGCAGAGTTATGAATTAGGCAGTCCAGAATGGTACTTGTACTGCTGAAGGATTCTTTAGATACCCACTTTATCTCAGCCTAGCTGCACAGATGAGCTGAGTATTCCAAAGTGGCATGCCAACCAAGGAAATATAGGGCATTTGCAAGGTGCAAGCTATTTCCTTTATCCATTATTTGTCTTTATCCATTGATAAAGCGCTCTGGTATGCCCGAAACGTGTCAGGACTGGGAGAGGCTGTCATTCGGGACTATTTGCTTGCATACTTTGGTTTTCATTTTTTAAAGAAGATTTAATAATAAATTAGACTTTTATTTCGAATATGTCTGCTGATATGCCATTTCCTGTGCTCATTTGAGCTGTGCAACAGTGTGAGATATTTGTCTGTGGGTTCTCATTGTTTGAGTCTGCTCGCTGTAAACTGCATGCTACAAACCGTGACATACAGCACACGCTTCGTGGAGAAGCAGCGCATTGGGGAGAAGACCATTGCATCAGTAACATGACTGAGTTAGGCCTCGCTCAGACAGGCCGCGTTGCGACAAGCGCGCGCACGATCGGCACTTTTTCAGTCTAGTGGATGACAGTTGTCACACTAGAAACTGCTTGTGGCGGCAAACTACAGCGTTGACGCTGCGACATTTTGCCGCCACAACCCAAATTGAAATTTGGGGCTGCAGTCACGTCACATGAGCTGGTTCAGCCAATAAAGTCAAACCAGCTGTGTGACATGTTCGTTACGCCCACCCGCTATGTCCCCAAATGCCGCGACCTAACTCCTGCAGTTTGAGTGCAGATCGCTGGACTGCAGGAGCGCGCGGTGGAGGCGCGCACGCAAGCGCGTGGATGTAGCAGCCTGTCTGAGCGAGGCCTAACTTGCCAACTATTAACCTCCAACATTTTAGGTTTATCTCAAAGCTCTGAGAAGTAACGTAAGTTGTTGTGAATAGTTTATGCGTCCAAAATGAGTGCCAAACCAGTATTGCTGAAACACAGTGACATCAAAACACCTTTACTATGACACAATGACACACACTGTCATATAGGGCTAATAGAAGGGCTGGCACGATGTGTCATGCAATGACTAATAACATCACATGTAATTAAATCAACATCCACACACCCAATCACTCTACAAATGCTACAAATGCAGCTCTTGGTAAAAATGTTTTACAGTATATTCTTCAACCAGTCTTGCTGTTTAGGATGTCTTACTTGACATTTGCAGACTGATTACTGTATGTACAATCGTAGGTAGATAATATATTATATAATTAAAAGGAAAATGACTTCATATCTATAGTGTTGTTTAGAGATCAAGCCTTGGGTCATATTCACTGTATGGTCCTTAGTGCACTTTTAAGCCCATTCACTTGAATGCAACAGCTTACTACTTACTACTTACCATTTATCACATATTCTTGATGGGTTGTGTCTTACCTTATTTAAAAATCTTGGTGAGATATGACTAAGTACATAAAGTGTAAAGAGAACATTTTACACTAGATCCCTTTTCATAACTGCACTCGGGTGTAGAAAAATATGTTCAGACTAAATAAGCCATAGAAACTCAATATTCTTAATGTGGCAACTAGGAAAGGCAGTATGCTGAGATAGCAATATTCTAGGATATATCAACTGAGAAGAGTACTAAAAACCATCAATCACCTTCTATAAAGAAAACAATACAATGTTATAAATGATACTACTAAACGACGACGCATGTGGGGATAATATATACAGTGAAAAATACAATAAAAAGCCCCAGGATAGGCGACTCAGAGATTAACACTAATGGATGACCTATGCTTAGGTGAATATAATACCAAAAAGTGTCTCCAAATATTGTCACTGCTAGGGTAGTCAGAGATATATCTGCACGGAGGCAGAAGGAGTATAGTGATATTCAGGGTCACTAAGCAAGAGTAGTTAGATGCTTTTGAATGAAAATTCTTATACCACAATTCATCCGCCAATCAGCTGTCTGCAATGCAGCGCGGACAAACACCTGCTCAATTCTGAAGAGGATTGGTGCAGGGAAATTGACACCTGAAGAAAAAGAGTATTTTAGGTAACGGCGTCGTTACGTGCTTTAGCCCCTCCTCCCCTGAAGAAGTGTGCGGTAGCACACTAAACGGTTGTCGGGTTTCCAGTGACACCATGACGGTGGTGCCAGTGCAGGAGGCGACGCATACACGGAGGCAGCGTGCAGCAACTAATGCAGATACGGTTGTATGGCGATATTGTATGGCAAAAGGAACAGATATGTTATATCTACCCTACTTAGCCACATTAATTATTTATTTATAAAATATTTTACCAGGAAGTAATACATTGAGAGTTACCTCTCGTTTTCAAGTATGTCCTGGGCACAGAGTAAAACAAATAATACATGGTTACAAATACAGTTACATAAATGAACAAGGTATACATTTATATACAAGACATTGCATGCACAGTTAAAGAAAATATATATTATGAGCTTATGAAACAGTTACAGACCAGATTAAAGTGTGAGACAGCCTTAGATTTGAAAGAACTTAAGCTGGTGGTGGATATGAGAGTCTCTGGTAGGTTGTTCCAGTTTTGGGGTGCACGGAAGGAGAAGGAGGAACGTCCGGATACTTTGTTGAGTCTTGGGACCATGAATAGTCTTTTGGAGTCTGATCTCAGGTGATAGGTACTGCATGTGGTAGGGGTGAGGAGCTTGTTCAGGTAGCTGGGTAGCTTGCCCAGAAAGTATTTGAGGGTGAGACAGGAAAGGTGAACTTTGCGCCTAGACTCTAGTGATGACCAATCTAGTTCTTTGAGCATTTCGCAGTGATGTGTGTTGTAGTTGCATTGGAGAACAAAACGACAAATTGAATTGTAGAGGGTGTCAAGTTTGCTAAGGTGGGTTTGAGGAGCCGAGCCATATACTATGTCTCCATAGTCAATAATTGGCATTAGCATCTGCTGTGCAATACGCTTTCTGACCAGGAGACTTAGGGAGGATTTGTTCCTGTAAAGTACCCCTAGTTTGGCATAGGTCTTGGTTGTCAGGGTATCAATGTGCATCCCGAATGTTAAGTGGGAGTCAAACCATAAGCCCAGGTATTTAAAACTAGTGACAGGTGTTAGGGTGGTTTTAGCGTTGGTTCTAATCAGGAGCTCAGTCACTGGAAGCTTTACAAATTTAGTCTTGGTCCCAAATACCATTGTTACAGTCTTGTCAGTGTTTAAAAACAGTTTGTTTTGGGAAATCCAGTTTTCGAGTCTCAAAAAGTCAGACTGAAGTATGTGTTGAAGGTCAGAGAGGCTATGGCTGTGTGCATACAGGATTGTGTCATCTGCATACATGTGTATTGAGGCTTCCTTACAAGCTGTGGGAAGATCATTAATGAACACTGAGAAGAGTAGGGGCCCCAGAACAGAGCCTTGCGGGACACCACAGGTGATATCCAGGGGGTTGGAGTTAGAGCCTGAGATGGACACATGTTGGGATCTTCCTGATAGGTAGGACTGAAACCAGTTTAAAGCATGTTTCCCTATTCCAGAGCTCTGGAGTTTGTTAAGCAGGATAGCATGATCAACTGTGTCAAAAGCCTTTGCAAAATCTAGGAATACTGCACCAGTGAGTTGTCCCCGTTCCATTCCACACTGGATTTCATTGCAAACTTTTAGCAGGGTAGTTACGGTGGAGTGTTTGGGACGAAACCCAGACTGGAATTGGCTAGGGAAATTTGTCTTGGTGTAGAACTCGCTTAATTGGGAGTGGACACATTTTTCCATAACTTTGGATAGAATTGGGAGAAGTGAGATTGGCCTGTAGTTTGAGACAGTGTTTTTGTCCCCACTTTTGAAGATTGGGACAACTCTGGCAGTTTTCCAGGTCTTAGGGATATGGCCTGCAGACAGGATAGAGTTGACTATGGACGCAATTGGTTTGGCAATGGCTGGGGCACCAAGTCGTAGGAACCTAGATTGTAGTAAGTCGGGTCCACATTGGCTGCTTAGTTTTAGTTTGAGGAGCGCTTGTGTAATCTCCTCTTCAGATACTGGGCTAAATTGAAAATTGTGGGCAGTGTTGGGAGGGGGTGGGACTATAGGGGTACTCCCAGGATGAGATTCAGGTTTGGGGTTTGTGCTGCGTTTCGCTAATAGGTTAGTGGCACACCCCACAAAGTAATCATTGAATGCATTTGCAATGTCAGTGGGGTTTGTCAGAGTAATATCCCCCTTAGTGATATTACTTGGTTGTTGATGGTTAGGAGGCTGGAATATATTGTTGATAACCTTCCAGAAATTAGCTGGGTTTGATGTATTCTGGAGGAGATTGTCAGAGTAATATTGTGCTTTTGCATGCCTTGTTTGCCTTGTGCACACGTTCCGCAGGCATCTGTAGTGATTGAGATCCTTGGTAGTGCCAGTTACTTTGTAGCTTTTCCACAAGGCATCCCTGAACTGGTAGAGTGCTATAAGGTCAGGTGTAACCCATGGAAGGTGGGCCCCCCGTACCCTTATTTTGCGTAGTGGAGCATGGGTATCGCAGAGTTTTAAGAACTCGGATTGGAAATAGTCGAGCGCAGAATCAGGGTCGGGAATTAAATCGATTCTGTGCCATGGGCAGTTGGTAAGGTCATCCAGAAACTGTTGTGGGTTAAAGTTTTTAAATGTTCTAGTGAGGAGAACTTTGGGGCTTGAATGGGGCGGTTTAATTTTCCTTACACAGTACACTATTGCATGGTCACTGAAAATGTCAGGAAGGATGCCAGAGGATTGGATTCTGCTGGGGTTTGAGGAGAGAATCCAGTCTAGCAAGGAATGGTTATGCGACTTCAGGTTTATTCGTGTGGGTTGGGAAATGAGTTGCGATAGGTTAAGTGACTTGAGTTGTATCTGGATTTTGTGGTTTTTAGGGTCAAGCCAATTGAAGTTGAAATCCCCAAGAACTAGCAGCTCACTCTTCTCATTCAGAGAGGAAATGGAGGCAAGAAATTGGGTGATATCAGTCAAGGATTGTGGAAGGGCTTTAGGGGGGCGGTAGATGCCAGCAAGCAAGATGGGCTTAGAAAAGGGGAGGCAGATTTTGCCAACTAGAGTTTCAAAAGAGGGTGGACTTGGTGGGCAATGTAGCAGTGTAAATTGTAAGGTGTCTGCAATATAAAATAACACCCCTCCTCCTCTCTTTGACCTATCTCTCCTAAAAATGGAGTATCCCTGAATGGCAATATTTGCATCAGGGGTTTTAGAGGATAGCCATGTTTCTGTAAGAACGATGGCTTTGGGTTTATGCATAAGGCACCATGCCCTTAGTTCGTCTAGTTTGGGCAGCAGGCTCCGGATGTTTATATGGGCGACAGATAGCCCTTTTTGGAATTTAAAGGTGGAATTCTCAGGGGCATGGGACAGAGCTGAAATGGGAGGACCTGGGTTAGTTTCAATATCACCTGCTAGAGAGAGTAATAGTATGAGAAGAAATTTGGGTAGTTGTTTACAAGTTGTAAATTTGTGGTGTTTTCCATTAGAGTGAGCAGTGGTTGGTGTGCTGGTTTTTAGAGTTCTCCACCAACATTCAGTAGATAGTGCAAGGCTTTTGAGTAGTCCAGGGTGTATGGTGATGTTGGGTGTGGGCCAGGATGGAGGAGTTTGTAGTGGATAGAGGGAGTAACATCTCCATGAGGCCAGGAGAAAGAAAAAAGTTAGAAGACATAGCAGGTTCATGATGCCAGAGGTAGGCAGTGTTGCATGGAGCTGTTATGAGCAGAGTGAGTGTGTGCAGACTAAACAGCAGGGGTGAACCTGTACCTTGTCATGTGTTTTGCTGCATTGCAATGCTAGGGTCAAGTCAGGGTTTCAGTGTTTTGTGCAGTCAGTTTTGGGAGAGGCTGCAGTGAAAGAAGTTGTAAAGGGGTGGGGGTTAAACTATGCAGGCTAACAAGCATGGGATCATAGTGTGATCTGAATAGCTTACCGATTGTTGTCTTGAGTAAAAGTGTGTGCAGAAGATCCAGTCCCCAGTCACCTCTAGTCAAACTGTAGTCTAACTGTATCACTTAAAAACCTCACTTTAAATGCCTCACTGCCCAATGCAGCTGAGCTGTTAGTATTATACACAAAAAAAGGTCACATGACCCTCCCCCTCCCCAATCAGTCACCTTGTTCCATTTGTTCAATTAACAGCACAGAGTTAAGAGGAAAAGAAAAGAAAAAAAAAATTCCTTTTTACATTCAAACATACTAACTTATATATCAATTCAACAAGGCCAGATTCAGTCTTATACAGAGGGTTTCAACATCAGGAACATACTTATATATCAATTCAACAAGGCCAGATGGCCAGATGGCAATTCAACAAGGCTTAATGGTTATTAAGATGCAAGACATTTTTTTGCAATTAAGTATGATATTAAGCATTATATCAGGTTATTACGTCTACCTTATGGCTGAGTACTATGGCTAATCTAGACATCTCACATATTAATGTCACGCCAGTACAGCAGTTGGTAGCCTTCCTGACACACTGTGACATACTGCTGCAATTTTGACTTGATCCTTACTGGATATAATTACAATAGTATCTGTCTTGTATCAATGAGCAGACTTCCGCGATGATTCATGGGCTATTAGTATCCTATCCTGCAGCTGTTGACAGGAGATTTTGCAACATATTTACCTGATATACATTCTAACTACTCTTGCTTAGTGACCTTGAATATCACTATACTCCTTCTGCCTCCGTGTAGATATATCTCTGACTACCTTAGCAGTGACAATATTTGGAGACACTTTTTGGTATTATATTCAGCTAAGCATAGGTCATCCATTAGTGTTAATCTCTGAGTCGCCTATGCTGGGGCTTTTTATTGTATTTTTCACTCAATATATTATCCCCACATGCGTCGTCATTTAGTAGTATCATTAATTACATTGTATTGTTTTCTTTATAGAAGGTGATTGATGGTTTTCAGTACTCTTGTCAGTTGATATATCCTAGAATATTGCTATCTCAGCATACTGCCTTTCCTAGTTGCAATACTAAGAATATTGAGTTTCTATGGCTAATTTAGTCTGAACATATTTTTCTACACCCGAGTGCAGTTATGAAAAGGGATCTAGTGTAAATTCTTCTCTTTACACTTTATGTATTACAGGTTCCCTGTGTCCCTATGCTTCGGTGAATATGTATTTTTTTTACTGCTATAATTGCTATTCTAATAGGCCGAGCGGTTTGGCATTTATAGTGGTTTACTGAGATATGACTAAATCAAATATCTCTCTTGTATATAATGTAGAAGTTGGTTCGCTCTTCTGAACAAATCTTCTTTATTTCATAATATTAAAATATAAAGTAGGGCAGGAAAGCAAATAGCCTGCACAACGTTTGTCAGGTGCCTTAAACAAAATGCTGGCTCAGCATTTCAGCACAGCATACAGTACAATACAAGTTAAACAGCAAGTAAATGTAATGACCAAGAACATGATGTCATCAGTGACATCAATATACTAACGTTTAGTCACTCATTTGCATATAATGTACACACGGCATGATAGGACATAGCAAAGCAATGCAAAGTAAAATAAAATATACAAAAGGATAAACCAATACTGGACTGGAGGAGTAAAGACACTGACTGAGACCAATGACACTGAAGCAGGGGAGCCTGGTTCAATTCCTGGTGTCGGCTCCTTGTGACCTTGGGCAAGTCACTTTATCTCCCTGTGCTTCAGGCACAAGAAACATAAATTGGAAGCTCTATGGGGCAGAGACCTGTGCCTGTAAAATTCCTATGTAGTTGTGAAATGCTTTGAGTCTCATTGGGAGAAAAATGCTATATGAAATAAAATAATAATAATAATAATTATTATTATTATACACTAATCATACTGTGCCGACAATCTGCAAATAAAGTATACGGGTTAAAAGCAGAGCCAATGGTACTTACATTGTGGACAGGGTTGGCATAAACCACAGATAGACAAAGAGTTTCATTATGGCGTAGCGGACTGGTCAGGGAATATTAGACTTTGGGAGTCTGCATTGTGAGTAGAGATAACGGTGCTACAAGGCATAACATACTGTATATACTTAATGGAGAAGCACCTCATCAGCGTCAGAGGACCGTTTAAGCACGATGACATTGAGTTACTCGCCAGCTATTGACCTCTAACTTCAGTCTTATCTCAAACCTGTCTTCATAGTCACAAACTGAGATTCAAATGTTGGTTCTGCCAATTTGTGTAGTTTATCTATTAACCTTGTCCCTTCTACCACACCTAATCCAAAGACAATATATAGGAATAAAGCTGTCTACCAAAATGTAGAATCGTGGCAGATTAAATAATTAAGGGTATTTCCAATTCAGATTGAATTATGCATTGTCACGTTGGGACAACCCAGTAAGAATTAACATCAGTGGAGATTCACTAACCCTAGAACTTACACAAATGCTTTTGGATAGTTCCTCATATCTCTAGTTAGAACTTCGTTTTTCCTTCCACCTAAAGAGGAAGAACTGTCCTATAAATATGATTTATTACAGGGCAGTGGTTATGGACAACACAAAAATAAAAAAAAATAGCACAGTGTTTCTTTTCAGAACAGTAAAGCAATTAAAATCTGCAGACACTAAAGATGAGGAGCTCTAGGAGGTGAGAAATATACATGAATATTGATTATAATACACAATGCACCATTTCCATTATCTGGTGGGACTTAAAATTCCTTTCCCCCCTTCAAACTGTTCTTTCCTATTATCTCATTAATCTAATTATGTTGCTATCATTAGCTAAACAAAACATCAAAAAGGAAAGACGCTGGATGAATAATATCCAGGCATATAGACAGCTTATAAACAAACAAGCCTTACCGTAAACGAGGTAAAGGTCGCGAAAGCACTGCAAAGCATTGGCTTAACGTGGATATACTATACGTTTCAAACATAATTTGAAAATACTTATACGGGTCTGATTTGTTTACAAATATTGTCAATCGCCTACATTTAAACTATCTAACACGGCCCTTTCATTAGATCACTTTAGTTTGAGCAACGACTACCCCATCACACGCACAGGTATTTAATTTACACGATTGCATTGCATGTTTATGCCATGCAAGGGGGAATTACTGCCCTTAACCCCTTCACTGCCAGGGGGACCAGCAATGGATTGCTTTACCAAGGGGTTAAACAGCTAACGTCCATAGTACCCATGTGTTGGGCAAAGTCGACATTGCTTTGTACAGCCCGCCATAGATGAATTATAATGTCCTCATTAGTCAAACAGATAACCATAAGTAGATAAAACAATAACATGCACAAACATCTATTATATGTTTTGGAAAGTTGCATGTCCGTTTGTCTGTTTGCTACACATTGGGACACCTCTTAAGATATCGTAACCACATTTTGCATGATGGTTCCTGAGATCAAGGAGCAGGTGTTTTGCCTACAGTATATTTGGATACAATTTTCAAATGACATAACTGATATCACATATGACATCACAAATGACATCAGCAATACATTACCGGTTACATCCCTTATAACATCCCAAATGACACGATCCCATCACACAACCCTCAATTTACCACTTAATCTTTGTCACTCTGAAAATCCATTTGGCAACATTAGCAAAAATACAGGAGCAGGAAAGAACAGTGCAAGATCATTGTTTGGAACGATAGTACAATGTCTACAATCAGAAGCTTTCGATTGAACACTTCAGGACTTCAGAGGCAATAAAACTATTATGGTTGGAGTTGTTGTTTTAACAGGGGATTTCACATTAAGAAACTAAAAAATGTAACTACCCATTTATAAATCGGAGTGGTTTCTTAGAATTCCCGAGCAGTGCCGGGTACTGCAGTTTCTAATAGGACACTAAGAATCCAAGACTCATAGACAAATGCACTCTAAAGATACAATATTTATTATACACACAATGTCCATAACAGAAACAACCTCCTCTATGAAACAACAAGGACAAAACATTTTAAAAGAACTTTGTCAGTTCATTAAACCAACAATCTATAGACAAATGTGAAAAAAAGGTTAGTGGGGAGAAAAAAAAAATATCTCCCCATTCCACATGGGTAAATCTAATTTCTAGATTAACAGTGTAGACCACAAATCAAGCATGACATATATTTATATGTGCAAGCTATGAAAGTAAAGTGTTCAGAATCATGCTCTGCGACAGGGTAGTTTCCCTGCCTAATTACTTTGCATGTACAGTATACTGTAGCTCCTGAGTCCAGCACTGAGTGATTACATCCCACCTGAGGTACAGTAATTAGACAGCCCTCAGCTAGATCATTAGCAGGGCTTAAAAGTCTGGAACTTCCAGCAGTCTGGGTGTAAACTTGGACCAGGGAATTACAACCCGGGAACCCTGCAGGACCATGCTGCTTTGGGATTCACAGACCCCATCTTCTTGCTAAAAGACTGAGCCTTGCTGACAAAGAGCTCAACCATGTTCTGGACTCTGAGAACGGACTATAGTAAACTGCTGAAAAGAAGCTCCTTTATGTTTTCTTTGTGATATGCTGAATGTAAGCTCTTTTTGTGTTCCACATTTTTAAGGTTAAAATAAAAGCTTATATTCGACCAGACCCATGTGTCATTGCCTTCTCACTGCAACAAGCCCCTTAAATTAGTAAGGTTACATCAAGAGTCTGGTTGTGTTTAAAAGAAACATGGTATCAGCAGCTAGATATTATAGCCCATTCTTCATATGATATGTCATGATAATATCAGGAACTACTAGGTCGTTTAATCCCCGTTGGTGCTTGAGGGGTTAATGACATACACGTTTTTTTTTTTTTTTTTTTAACAAAAGATAAAAATGCGGGGTTTGAAACCGGCCAGGATGTTTCTTTGGTCTGTTCTGCATCCTGGATGGCCCACTCATGTTGTTAACTGTTTTAACCAAGGCCTACAGACCTGGTCGGGGGCGGGTAGCTTCAAAGTATTCTGTAGAAGGAGTGGGCTCCTGCCGATGCCTTGAGAAAGGCAGTTGGCAGTTGGCTACAGGATTTTGAAAGGCAGTTGGCTACAAGATTTTGTAGGCAGTTAGCTTCAGAGTTTTATGGAGACCAGACTGAGGATATGGCATTGCCTCTTATCAATGACCTCTTTGGGAAGAACCTATGTCCTTTGGTAATGTACTGTATAGGATTTTCTGTTTTATTCCTTTTATTTTAAGAAACTGTTCTGCCTTATATTGCAACTGTATGTTTATTTTGTATCTCCTTTCTGTAATCTAAGCACTGTATGTATATATATATTAAAACATTTAATAAGTAATGCTTTGGGCTCTGATTGAACTGGTGCACACTGGAGAGAATAATTTACCAAGCTCGGGCACACGTTACTACAGTTGATGTTATGTTAAAGTGGATGGTTATGACGTGCAATTGAGTAGGGATTAATACTAACTCGCTGGTTCCTTGCTGAGGAGAAATGGGGGTTGCTAGAGTAGCCTTGTGTATTAACCCTGGTTGCATATCTAAAGTCACGTGCTCACTTGTGTGCTATTCTAGGCGGTGGTATATTGGGACGGCCTTAGAGGGGATACTGTCCATTTGACGGACCTTTGCGGAGGTGAACAGTGGGTGCACTTGCGAGCGTCGGTATTAACACTTGTCCCGTATGCAAGTTGCGTGCTAACAGGGGGTTGTACTTGACAATATATTTGTTTCCCTGATACTCATCAGTCTTTGAAATGTTCTTGGCAATGTGCATGCAGAGAGATGTATTATTCGCTGCCCATTGCCTCAGCGTGTGCTGCAAAGGTGGCTTCAGTCGCAATCTGTTATTGTCACTGTATATGTCTTCTCAACCCTGGGTTAGCAGAGCTGGAGCACTCAAAGTTTGTTTAAATGTAAAACTTATCTTATCCGGGTGCGGGTTAGACAGTCATCGGCCACCTTCCAACAATCACATAGATATCCACAAGAACAGAATTTGTCTACAGCCCATTAAGGGATGGTTAATAAGACAATTTGTCATTTTGTAATATTTAGTACGAAGATGAACTAAATAAAAAATTTAGTATTTTTTATAACCAGAGTGCTGTAGACGACTTCTATTCTTGTGGAGATATATACAGTGGCGAGAATAAGTTTGTGAACTGCAATGATAATTACGGAAATTCCAGTTTTTCCGTGAGAACCTTTTTGAGTTAAAACCAGCCTTTTCTTAAGTATCCAATAGGGTTTATATTAACCAATTCTATATCTTTTGAAACAAAATGATGTATGAATGAGACAAATAATGAGTAATTAAGAGTCAGGGTATGTGAAAAATTAAGTAAACCCCTTGTTTTATCAACTAAATTAAAGTAAACAATTAGAATCGGGTGTTTATATAATTAGGTAGATCTTCAGAGGTGAGTTTGGAAGGCCCCACCCTATATAAATATCAGAAACTTTGTGAGTTTGGTCTTCACCATACATGTGTGTGGAAACACATCGTGCCACGGTCAAAAGAAATCTCTGAGGACCTCAGAAAAGCAGTTATTGATGCTCATCAGTCTAGAAAGGGTTACAAAAACATTTCTAAGGATTTGGGACTCCACCAATCCACTGTCAGACAAATGGAGAAAGTTCAAGACCACAGTTATTCTACCCGGGAGCGGTCGTCCTACCAAAATCTCTCCAAGAACACACTGGCAAATCATCTAGGAAGTCACAAAGAACCCCAGAGTAACATCCAAGGATCTGCAGGTCACTCTCGCCTTGGCTAATGTCATTGTTCATGACTCAATATCAGAAAAAAACTGAACAAGAATGGTGTTCATGGAAGGATAGTCAGGAGGAAACCACTGGTCTCTAAAAAGAACATTGCTGCCTATCTGAAGTTCCCCAAAGAGCACATAGATGATCCACAAGACTTTTGGAACAATATTCTCTTGACAGATGATTCAAAGGTAGAACGTTTTGGCCTCAATGAGAAATGTTATGTTTGGCGAAAATGAAAACCGAGTTTGAACCGAAGAACCTCATCCCAACCATTAAGCATGGTGCTGGAAGTGTCATGGTTTGAGGCTGCTTTGCTCTCTCTGGACCTGGATGGCTTGCCATCATTAACCATTTTTTCCTCTCTTTCCATCATTAACACAACCATGAATTCTGCAATGAATCAGAAAATTCTAGAGGGGAATTTCAGGCCATCCGTCTGTGAGCTGGAGCTGAAGCAAAAGTGGGTCATGCAGCAAGACAATGATCCTAAACATACAAGCAGATCTACAAAAGAATCGCTGCATAAGAATGAATTCTGCATTTTAGAATGGCCTAGACAAAGTCCGGACCTAAACCCCATTGAAATGTTGTGGCAGGACCTGAAGCGAGCTGTCCATTCAAGGATGCTCTCAAATGTCTCTGAGTTAAAGCAGTTCTGTTAGGAGGAATGGACCAATATTCCTCAAAACCGATGTGAGAGACTGACCAGCAGTTACAGGAAAAAGGCTTAGTTGATGTTATTGCTGCTCAAGGGGATTTCACAAGGTACTGAATCTAAAGGTTCACAAACTTTTTCACACATAGATATTGAAAGTTTCATCATTTTGTGAATAAATACATTTGGAAAAAGTATCATTTTTTTGTAATGTGTTTGATCAAGTTATCTTCATCTATTATTAAGACTTAGATTAAGATCTAATAACATTTTAGGTTTTAGATATCTGAAATATGTGAAAATCCTAAATGGTTCACAAACTTTTTCTCGCCACTGTATACATACCTGTATACACACAAATAAGCAAAGTATTTCCTTTATGGGTGGTTGAATATTTTGAAGGAATCTGATTACATTTATAAATTGTTTAGAATATATTTTATTGGACTAGCACATGGGCTGCTATTCCTACCCTGGTCACTTACGTGTACATCACTAATGAATATTACAGTTACCAATATGTAGTAAGCGGTGCAACAGTATTTCATAATGCACCTTTTGGCGACAGAAGACATCTTACAGCCTATTCTCTTGAATGTTCCATAATGTGTCTTCTGGCGCTGTAAGGTATGTTGTAAAATAGCACCACTTGGTAAATATAGCTCAATGCATCATTCTGTCATTTATCAAACATCTTGGTAAATATCATGGTAAACAATAAAAAAAAAAACCCATGCTAAATCATGTTTGATACTCGGGTTTGAAAAATATTGTCATAAGCTAATAAACATGTGACAAATAGGAAGCCAGTACCATAGTGTATGTGGATGAAGGAATTGGTCTTGCCTGTCTAGTTTTAGTGTTATAATTCAAAACTAGACAAGGCATGTATCCCTTATTTGTACCATATTGTAAAATAGTTGTGATTTTCCAAGTGCATTGGAAAAAAACAACAGTTTTGTTGCGCTTGAAGACGCAGAACATAATTCTATTTGACAAGGTAAAGATTGCGTTGGAAAACCCCACTGTATCGTTGATAACTGGGTCAACAAAGACGTGGCCGACTAGAAAACTCTGTAAAACAAAAGTATTGTCACCATATAAAATCCCACTTCAACTATTGAATATTTTCAGTATAGCCATTATTTGTACTAGTATCATTATTTACACTATTATAATTGGATTTATTCACATACATCATAATACACATATTCATATTGTGACAAACGGCTTACTCCGGGGCTCCGTCGTTTGTCCGGGACTGTTTAGAACACGGTCTTTTAGGGTAGGTTAAATGAAGAGGCGTCACGTACTGTTCCTTTAAACAGGCTATGCCTGGTTTATTCAGTCCCAGGCACTGAGACTGCCACAGTGCATACAACAGAAAACAGATCAAAACAAAAGCTGCTCACCTGAGCGATAACTTAACTTAAATATCCCTGACTCAGGGTTGGAAGTGGCTTTTCCACTCCCAACAACAAAACAAGGTACTTTTGCAGTCTTACACAAATGAACAGAAAGATTGAACCTGTTTGGGGAAGAGGCTTCTCCCCTCTGTAGTTCAGCAGCCTTCCAGCCTCCTGGCTCTTGTGGGGAGACCAGAGCAAACAGGAAATCAGTCTTTCATACCTGATTCCTAATTAGCATGACAGGTGACAGAAATCAGGCAGCAGACAAACTCTGGTCTGGATCTCTCATCCCTCAGTTCCAGCGCTTGCCAAACTGTGGGATGGAGTGCATGTATTATAAGGCTGCACTCCCAGGCCAAACAGGATAGAAACTGTCTAGTATCCTGGGAGCCCTATATACGGAATTTATTACCATCCCCTGGTTTCTGTCACATATCCTCCCCCCCAGCTCAGACCTCGAGGGATGAGCGACCATGGATATTAGGGAGTGCATCCTTGACAACCCGTCAGCATTGCCATGTTTGTGCCCTGACCTGTGTTCCACAGAAAATTTAAAGGGTTGTAGGCTTAGGAACCACCTGGTCACTCTAGCATTCTTTTCCCTGTTTTGACACATCCAGGTAAGGGGTGCATGATCTGTGACCAACCGGAATTTTCTCCCCAACAGATAGTATTTGAGCGTCTCTACAGCCCACTTTATTGCGAGACACTCTTTCTCTACTATGGAGTAATTTTTCTCCTGGGGATTTAGTTTCCTACTTAAATAAAGGATGGGGTGCTCCTCACCTTGAGACTCCTGGGAGAGTACCGCCCCCAGCCCTACCTCAGATGCGTCGGTTTGGACTACGAACTCTTTGGAGAAGTCAGGTGTGACCAACACTGGTTGGGCACAGAGAGCTTCTTTCAGGCTTCTAAAGGCCTGTTCGGTTTCGGGGGACCACTTTACCATTAGCGGTCCTCTTGCTTTTGTGAGGTCAGTTAGTGGGGTTGCCTTAGTTGCAAAATTGGGAATAAACCTTCTATAGTACCCAATTAACCCCAAAAAGGTCCTTACTTGTTTTTTTGTAACTGGCCTTGGCCAATTTTGTATCGCCTCCACTTTGAGTGTTTGGGGTTTGAGTAAACCTCTGCCAATAGAATATCCCAGATACTTGGCCTCCTCCAGACCAATAGTGCATTTAGCAGGGTTAGCAGTTAGTCCAGCAGACCGGACTGCGTCAAGCACAGCTTGGACCTTTGGAAGGTGGGATTGCCAATCTTCACTATGGATTACCACATCATCCAGGTAGGCGGCAGCATACCGAGCATGTGGTTTTAAAATTTTATCCATCATTCTTTGGAATGTGGCGGGAGCTCCATGTAAGCCAAAAGGCAACACCTTATACTGAAAGAGGCCGTCTGGGGTTGAGAAGGCTGTCTTTTCTTTTGCCCTTTCTGTGAGGGGAACCTGCCAGTACCCTTTTGTTAGGTCTAGGGTTGTGAGATATCGGGCTTTGCCCAGTCTCTCTACAAGTTCATCTACCCTGGGCATAGGATAAGTATCAAATTTTGACACCGCGTTTAGTTTCCGGTAGTCATTACAAAACCTTGTTGTACCATCTGGCTTTGGGACTAAGACTATAGGGCTGTTCCACCCACTTTGGGATTCCTCAATTACACCTAGTTTTAGCATTTTTTTAACCTCTAAACTTATAGCCTTTCTTTTGGCCTCTGGGATTCGGTACGGTTTAAGGTTAACTCGGACCCCCGGTTCAGAGACTAGGTCATGTTCAATTACGCTTGTTCTACCTGGCCGTATAGAGAAGATTTCTTTGTTTCTTCTCACTAAATTCTGAACCTCTCGTTTCTGATGAACAGACAGGGTTTCAGCTATGCTAACCTCTGGGTCAGTTTCTTGATTCTCTGACGGACCTGGGGGTACTAGGGTTAACAAGACTTCTCTATCTTTCCAGGGCTTGAGTAGGTTTATATGGTAAATTTGCTCAGGTTTCCTCCTACCTGGCTGTCTTACCTTATAATTTACTTCTCCCACTCTTTCCAAGACCTCATATGGCCCATGCCATTTAGCAAGGAATTTACTCTCCACGGTGGGAACCAGAACTAGTACCCTATCACCTGGAGAAAAAATTCTGACCCTAGCACCCTTATTATATGTATTCCTCTGTGCTTCTTGAGCTTTCTCCATGTGTTCCCTCACTATGGGTAGGACTGCAGCAATGCGGTCCTGCATCTGGGCAACATGCTCTATTACACTTCTGTAAGGGGTAACCTCGTGTTCCCAAGTCTCTTTGGCTATATCTAGTAAGCCCCTTGGGTGTCGGCCATACAATAGTTCAAATGGGGAGAAGCCTGTGGATGATTGGGGAACTTCCCTAATGGCAAATAACAGGTACGGTAACAAACAATCCCAGTTTTTCCCATCTTTATCAACCGCCCGCCGTAACATGCTCTTTAAGGTTTTATTGAACCTTTCCACTAAACCATCTGTTTGTGGATGATAGACTGAGGTTCTGAGATGCTTGATTTTTAGGAGTTTACATAGCTCTTTCGTTACTTGGGACATAAATGGTGTTCCCTGGTCAGATAGAATCTCTTTAGGAATCCCGACCCGGGAAAACAGAACTACTAACTCTTTTGCTATGTTTTTAGCTGAGGTGCTACGTAGGGGAACTGCCTCCGGATATCGGGTGGCATAATCTAATATTACCAATATATGCTGATGTCCCCTAGCAGACTTTATTAGGGGTCCTACTAGATCCATAGCAATCCGGTCAAATGGTACATCTATTATGGGAAGGGGTACCAATGGGCTGCGGTACGCCTTGAACGGGGCGGTGATCTGACATTCTGGGCATGAGGAACAATAATTCGTAATTTCTGCCAGAACCCCAGGCCAATAGAAGCTTCGGAGAACCTTTTCTTTTGTCTTTTCCCCCCCTAGGTGTCCCCCCAATGGATGACTATGTGCGAGGTGTAATACTACGTTACGGAATGTCCGTGGTACCAACAATTGTTTAGTTGTAACTGATTTCCTTTTATCAACCCGATATACTAGGTCGTTCTCTACCTCGAAGTAGGGGTAAGCAAGTGACCTATCTGGTTGGCCAGGAGTACTATTCTGGTCCCGTATATTTCCCCTTGCTACCGCTAATGTGGGGTCCTCCCACTGGGCCTTCTTAAAACTCCCAGGACTGACCTCTAGGTCAGCAAGGGTCTTATCCGGTTCTGGGGTGGTAAGTGTCTGCTCAACATATTGATTTGGGGTATTCCCTACCAAAGTAGTGATGGGGAAGGGAATTTTACAGCACTCCTCCTTTTCCCCCTTCTTATTTGGGCCCTCGTCAACCTCCATTTCTGAAAAAGGGAAAGGATTTGTTTCTTCTAATACTTCGTTATGGTCCGCTATTGAACTCTGGGCGCTATTCTGAGCGGGGGACCACATTTTTAGAAAATGGGGAAAGTCGGTCCCTATTAACACATCATGTGCCAGTTTGGGTACAATACCCACCTTGAAATCTAAAGAACCAAACTCTGTTTCAAAAAAAACATCAACAGTGGAATATTCATGATTATCCCCATGTATACAACAAATTGCCACTCTTTGTGAACTGTTTCCCTGTTTCTTCTTAATGGGCAAGAGGTATTCGGACACTAGTGTGACCATGCTCCCAGAGTCAAGAAGTGCCCGAACCCTCTTACCATTAACCTTTACAAATGCCCACAGATGGTTATTCAAGGGGTCCTCTGGGCTAGGGCCCATACATTGGGACAACAGCGAATAAGGTTCCACGCTGTTGCATTGCATGGGCTCATCATTTAGTGGGCAGATTTTTGCTGTGTGGCCCCTCTCATGACAATTTACACATTTAGGTACATAGTCTGTGTCCCACTTAGAGCCTTTTCCCGGCTCCCCATGTTGGCTATTGCCCTTAGTGTGCGAACCACTGTTGCTTGTGCTGCGTGAAGGGGGTCGCCGCTCTTCAGCGCCCCTTAACCCCGGTACCCTTTTACCGTCTCTGGAAGAGTCCTGGAACCTCGGGTAGTGGGGTTGCTCCACGACTGTGGGTTGCGGGTGCTCTTCTGCTGCATTGTACCTTTCTACGAGGGCCACAAGCTCATCCGCATTGTGGGGGTCACTCCGACTGACCCAACGGCGTAAGGCAGAGGGAAGTTTCCTCAAGAACTGGTCCATGACCAACCGTTCCACGATGTGGCTGGCTGAGTTGATCTCGGGTTGTAGCCACTTCCGGGCGAGGTGGATGAGGTCATACATCTGGCTTCGGGTGGCTTTATCCATCGTGAAGGACCATGCGTGAAACCTTTGGGCGCGAACAGCCGTGGTTACGCCGAGGCGGGCGAGGATCTCGAACTTCAATTTTGCATAGACGTTAGCTTCGGCTGGCTCTAGATCAAAGTAAGCCTTCTGGGGTTCGCCGCTTAGGAAGGGTGCGATTAGACCAGCCCACTCAGCTTCTGGCCATCCCTCTCTCTGTGCCGTGCGTTCAAATGTGAGAAGATAGGCTTCCACATCATCCGAGGGTCCCATCTTCTGAAGGTAGTGGCTTGCCCTGGTCATTTTCGGAACTGGGGCTGCCGCTGCCAGTGGAAGGTTACTGATAGTCCCCCTCAGGATCTCGAGTTCCTGCTGTAAGCCCTGAGCGAACCGCTGTTGCTCCTCTCTCAGCAAGCGGTTTGTCTCTTGCTGGTTTGCATTCGCGTTTTGCAGGGCTTCATTCGTCTGTTGCTGGTTTGCATTCGCCTGTTGCTGGTTGGCATTAATCTCTTGCTGGGCTATTAGCAGCTGTTGCTGTGCTGCATTCGTCTGCTGCTGGTTTGCATTAGTTTCTTGCTGGGCTATTAACAGCTGTTGCTGGGTTTCATTCGCGTCTTTCTGGGCAGCGACATTGCGTACCAGCGCACCCACCACGTCTTCCATCTTGTTTGCAGAGGATGAAAAAAACTTTTTTTTTTTTCTTTCAAAGTTCTTCAACCCGCAGACCCCCTAGTGCTCTGCCCGCATTCTCCACCATATGTGACAAACGGCTTACTCCGGGGCTCCGTCGTTTGTCCGGGACTGTTTAGAACACGGTCTTTTAGGGTAGGTTAAATGAAGAGGCGTCACGTACTGTTCCTTTAAACAGGCTATGCCTGGTTTATTCAGTCCCAGGCACTGAGACTGCCACAGTGCATACAACAGAAAACAGATCAAAACAAAAGCTGCTCACCTGAGCGATAACTTAACTTAAATATCCCTGACTCAGGGTTGGAAGTGGCTTTTCCACTCCCAACAACAAAACAAGGTACTTTTGCAGTCTTACACAAATGAACAGAAAGATTGAACCTGTTTGGGGAAGAGGCTTCTCCCCTCTGTAGTTCAGCAGCCTTCCAGCCTCCTGGCTCTTGTGGGGAGACCAGAGCAAACAGGAAATCAGTCTTTCATACCTGATTCCTAATTAGCATGACAGGTGACAGAAATCAGGCAGCAGACAAACTCTGGTCTGGATCTCTCATCCCTCAGTTCCAGCGCTTGCCAAACTGTGGGATGGAGTGCATGTATTATAAGGCTGCACTCCCAGGCCAAACAGGATAGAAACTGTCTAGTATCCTGGGAGCCCTATATACGGAATTTATTACCATCCCCTGGTTTCTGTCACAATATGTATAAAGAAAGATCAACATTGCGACTCACTGCAGAGCCTCTCTCAAGACAATGTTGATCTTTCCTTAATAAACTTTTTATATTTTTTTTGCAAAGACCTGGAGTGCCAATTTGGTGTATGTTTCCAGTGTCCTCATAAGAATTTGTGTATAAATTAAACAAGGAATACTGTTGATATAAAATTATCAATTGATGGTTATAATAAAATAGGAACTTTTAAGTATTGATTTTTATTATTCCCTTTTCTCCTTTTCTCTCTTCCTCCTTTTTTATCATTCATCAATTGATAATTTAATATCAACAGTATTCCTTGTTTAATTTATACACGAATTCTTATGAGGACACTGGAAACATACACAAAATTGGCTCTGAATAAATTAATTAATTGCATTATATAATTAATTAATGCACTATATATACTATCCGTAAGCAACCAGCAATGAAAGTGTCCCTGACGAAGAGGACATTGTCCTTGAAACGCGTAGGGCTGACATTGCTCTGGTTGCTATTGCGTGTTGTGAACCTACACTAAGTTGCTGAGAAGACGCAGACTGCAGAGTTTCCTGAGCGCCGAGTTTGGAGAGGGAGCTGGTGGCTACCCGTAGTCCAACCCCCGATCGATGACACGCGCCGACGTCACGAGTCACCTGACGCGGAAGTGAAACAGATCGCCGATTGAGAGAAGGAGGAGGGCTGAGACTCACACAACCCTAACAAGCAGACGAGCAAAGTGCCTCTGTTCCTGCGGTCAATCTTAGTACCGAAGTGCCTATACCAACTACTTTTTTGTGAGTGTTTATAACCGTTTTTAATTGTTTATAAACATAACTATACTACTCTATGGGCCTTGCGCTTTTTTCTTTTTTGTTTCCCCTGTCTCTAGTTTCTTCTGGTCCCGAGGTTGGTTCCAGATGTAAAGAAGCTGCATACCCATTTTTTTCAATCAAGATTGGACTCTATATTTGGGAACATAATTTGTGAAATTCTTCTAAGTATTAAGTATTATTTTTTCTTTTTTAGTAATTGTTTTCCCTTTTATTTCACTGTGTTAATCCCTTCCTTTTAATGTGCAAGTGTATGTATATATATCAATTCTGTTAGTAAGAGCGCCGGTGGACACAGCTGGTAACAGAGGGGTTAATACCCACCTGTTTTCTTCCAGTGTTGGCTCAATAAATGAGTTTAATTATCTGAACTCCGTTGTGCCCTGTGTTCCTTCTACCTTATACATTGAACTGACCACAGGCTTTCGTTCAAGCACAGGAGCACCAGTAATTGTATCATTGTTATTTTTTTAAGGTGTGCAGCGTTCACCTCATATGTCTGGACTTTATTTGTATAGCGCCAGTAGCCATATTATAGTCTGTAGTAAATTGGTTATTTTCTGTTTACTCATGAGTGTGTGTTTATTGTGCAAGCACATATATATATGTAGGTCCTGTAACGGGTAATTCCACCCCGTAGAATCCGTTACAGGTGGAGGCTCTGAAGACCATCGTACCAGTTTACACCCCAGGCTCCCTGCAGTGGAGGCTCAGACCTCCTGTGAGCCGCAGGTATTGCACCACACACACCGTAGCCACATCGCCTCGCAGAGGGTGGGGATATATACGTTACACCTAATTAATACTATACTTTTTTGTGCTAATGATGTTGTGACTTCATCTCTAAATTAATCATACAATGATATGCATAGTGACTATTTCAATAAGGGGCCTAGGTGCCATACAATATATTATTTTAGATTTCTTTTATAATAGTAGACCATTGTTTAGCTTTAGGGCTCTATTAATGTTAGAAACATATTATTTAGACAGACGTATTAATCCGAATCTAAGTCACTGTTTACTGACGGATAATATATTCTGCTTGTATAGGCACAGCACCTTCTTTTGTTTTCTCTGTATCCTGTGTGTGTTATTTAGGAAGGCTATTTTATTCATTTGGATTGGCTTAGTTTTATTGTTCATGTTTATTAATGTGTAACATGTTTAATATAAATCTATTACTGTATTTTTTCAGATCAACGATTATCAGAGTTCAAGATATAAAATATGTATTTTTTTGATGTGGAGATTTTCTCTAAAAGCTTTATTCATTTAATTATGTATATTATTCAAATGTATCAGTTCATTTGTTTTAGCATCCTAATTAGCAATATACAGCACATCATATGTATTTATACATTAAAAGATTATCTGACAATATAACATATAGATCTATGTTTTATAAGCCTTGATATACCATCCATTGAAACCATTAATGTTGGTTAGTCATCTCATAGGTCTTTTATTGTTATTATTGAGACTATCTGGTCTATTGTTTAGAATATATGTACTGTATAAAGACCGCCTGAGTTCCTTTGAATTGTGTTTTCCATATAAGTTCTAAATGTTTTGATACAGTTTAACACGTGTTCATATCACATTATGTACTGTTATAGTTTTTAAAGACTAAAATGTATGGTATGCTTATTCCTCAACCCAGAGAGTGCCACTGTAGATAGCAGACAGACTCTCCTCTGTCAGCTCCGGTCACGCTGATATCATACTCGCCCGCCACCCGGTGTTATGTCATTTCCGGTTGGGGGATTAAGCTACATAAAGCTACTACATACTCTCTGACGAAGCGCTGAAAAATTTGTGAAACGCGTTAGAGTTCACTTACCGTATGTATGCCATGCTGTCACTTTTTTCATTAAATTGCTTTTAATCGAGTTTTAGTATTGTAGCCCTTCTATTTTTGCTGCTGTGCTCCGTTTTTTCCTGTACCGGATCCTCTAAATGTATTTTTGTTCAGGTTTTTGGATTGTATTATTTTCTATTTTATGTTTTTCATTGCCCTTTGACAATGTATTAATGTGTACCCCTTTAGGATACAGATCAATACAGTATTAGCCAATGCATTTTTTGGCAAATGCTTGCTTTGTATTGACTGTTATTTTTTCTATGCCAATCAATGGGTACAGGGTGGGTATAGTGGGTACAAGGGTGGCTGGTTAGGCCTCCAGAGACGCTAGCGAGGGACGAAAGTTAACCCCTTAATTACTATAGCGGTTATTAACCAATACGGTGATTAAGGGCCATTAGATTGTATTTTTTTATGTATTTTTGCTAGCATCGGAGGACATGGCCCTGCAGTATGCTGATGAGGACACCAATCATGATGGCAGGGGTAAGTAGAACGGTTTTTATTAACTTTATTTATGCTGCCTGGCTAATGTTTGATTTAATAATGGGCAAATAACTATTATTCAGATACGGATAATAACTTATTTTGCCCATTACTGTAATGTATGTGTTTGGTGGGGGGGGGGAGTTGTATTAATTGAAATGTATGCCATATTTATTTATTTTACAACAGGATTGGTACCCCGGACACTCACAGGGACCACCCGAGGACCTCTGGACAACCATGGGGACCACCTGAGGACCCCCGGACACCCACAGGAGCCACCCGAGGACCCCCGGACACCCACATTGACAACCTGAGGACCCCCGGGACCACCCGTGGACCCCTGTGGGGCCCCGGGACGCCCATGGGAACAACCCGAGGGCCCCCAGAAACCCACAGGGACCCCCCTTCAGGCCCACGGACACTCACGGGAGCACCTGAGGGCCCACAAACTCCCATGGGGACCACCTGAGGACCCCTGACACCTGTGGGGACCACCTGCCAGCCTCCAGGATCAATCCTGTGTTAAAATAAATAAATAATGGTTTTATGTGGGGGCACAGGGTGTGGGTGGGTTGTGTATTGTTGGTTATTACATATTGTAAGGTTTATTGGGGGTAGTGGGATTGACTGAAAGGGGTATCTGGCTCTTGGTGGGTAGCGGGAGGGGTTAACCCCTTAATTGCCTTAGCGGTTAGCCGCTAAGGTAATGAAGTTTACTGCAAATGCATTTTTATTGCATGGTATTCATTCTGGGGATCTCCGATGCTGATATTAATATGTATCAGCTCTGGAGACCCCCTGCATCAATCCGATGCAGGTAAAAGGCATTTTTTTTTCAAAGTCCTGTCTCGCCGCTTATTGGCAGTTTCTCCCCACCTTCACGCCAACCTTTGCTGGCGTGAGGATTTTGTGAGAAACTCACCATTCTAGAGACATGATAGGCCTCGATAACCTAATTGCGGCTACTAGAATTGCACGAATTTATGAACCTGCTGTTAAGTGGCTTATCACCGCTCACTCTGCGATTTTTTTTTTAAGCAAATTTTTATTGGGATTCAGTCTTTTATCGCCGACTTATCGACGCTTACAGAATAGGTGTAGGCATTTTGGCCGGTAAGTGCTCGATAAGTGACTTATGAACGCTTAGTGCATAGGCCCCTGTATCTTTTGGAGTATGGTAAATGCCTCAAACTTGTAAGTCAAGAGCAAGGGAATAACTGCATTATACTGTAAACTTTGCTAAGACCTGCACACTTGCAATTTTTTACTCAGAACTGACATTCAAAATATGTTGCTGAATTCTTTCGTCGGTCTTTTTTTATGTGAACGAAAAAAAAGCAAGCACATAAAAAGAAATATGGTCAGCTGAACTCCCTGCTGACAGAAGTATAAGCAAACAAGCAGTTCTCCTGCTCAATTTAGACAGGGTGGGGATCATCTGACTGCATTGTGAATTATGCTGCTTCAAAACAAACCATGGGGGGTTATTCATTCAACTGTGATTGTGCCGAGTGTGTCACTATCATGCAGAAATTCACATTCAACTCATTGGAAGTTTGTGTGATAGAGCCCCGATCTGTACTATCGCAGTTTATTGAACAGCGCAAATCTCCTGTTTATAGAAACAGGTATCAGAAATAAATATCAACATCCTAAAAAAATATATAATAATAACTGGATGTTTCCATGATGTACTGTATTAGGAAAATACAGACCCATTGGAACAGTATTTGATCTCCCAAACCCCATATTGCCTAAAGTTTAACATGGAGAATATACTTTTTCCATTGGTTTCATCTTTCCCAGTGTAACAGACATACAGATATAGGAATGGGACAATTCTCAAATGTTTGGGGCTAACTGTCCTAAACCCTACTGTAGGGTAGATGTTCCATACATACCGGGCTGTCCCTTTTTTTTCAATGAATTGTCCCTGAAAAGGGCTATCGGAATGAGTAATTGTCTCCTATTTCATGGGGGCAATACTAGTCTGGCAGCAGTGATGGAAGGAGCAGAAGGTTGGTGGTGGGTGGCGGCAGAAGGCAGGGGATGGCAGCTGCTGCGGAGGACAATCACGTCTGCAGAGGAGGGCAGGGGTAGAGACAGCCCCAGTGGACCAACCAGGAAGTAAAATTTACAATTGTCTTTATCTGCTGCCAGGATGGGCTCCATTCTACAGGTAAGAGCTGCAGACTGCTACTCGGCACTTTTAGCGAAGAGGGGGGCTGAGATGGAGGGAGGAAGGGGGCCGAGAGATGAATAGATGGAAGGAGGAAGGGGTCCGAGAGATGAATAGATGAGGGAGGAAGGGGGCCGAGAGATGAATAGATGAGGGAGGAAGGGGGCCGACAGATGAATAGATGAGGGAGGAAAGGGGCCGAGAGATGAATAGATGAGGGAGGAAGGGGGCCGAGAGAGGAATAGATGGAGGGAGGAAAGGGGCCGAGAGATGAATAGATGGACGCAGGCAGGGGGCTGAGAGATGAATAGATGGACGGAGGAAGGGGGCCGAGAGATGAATAGATGGAGGGAGGAAGGGGGCCGAGAGATGAATAGATGGAGGGAGGAAGGGGGCCGAGAGATGAATAGATGGAGGGAGGAAGGGGGCCGAGAGATGAATAGATGGAGGGAGGAAGGGGGCCGAGAGATGAATGGATGGAGGGAGGAAGAGGGCCGAGAGATGAATAGATGGAGGGAGGAAGGGGGCCAAGAGATGAATAGATGGAGGGAGGAAGGGGGCCGAGAGATGAATAGATGGAGGGAGGAAGGGGGCCGAGAGATGAATAGATGGAGGGAGGAAAGGGGCCGAGAGATGAATAGATGGAGGGAGGAAGGGGGCCGAGAGATGAATAGATGGAGGGAGGAAAGGGGCTGAGAGATGAATAGATGGAGGGAGGAACTGGGCTGAGAGATGAATAGATGGAGGGAGGAAGGGGGCCGAGAGATGAAAAGATGGAGGGAGGAAGGGGGCCGAGAGATGAATAGATGGAGGGAGGAAGGGGGCCGAGAGATGAATAGATGGAGGAAGGGGGCTGAGAGATGAATAGATGGAGGAAGGAAGGGGTCTGAGAGATGAATAGATGGAGGGAGGAAGGGGGCCGAGAGATGAAAAGATGGAGGGAGGAAGGGGGCTGAGAGATGAATAGATGGAAGGAGGAAGGGGGCCGAGAGATGAATAGATGGAGGGAGGAATGGGGCAGAGAGATGAATAGATGGAGGAAGGGGGCCGAGAGATGAATAGATGGAGGGAGGAAGGGGGCCGAGAGATGAATAGATGGAGGGAGGAAGGGGGCCGAGAGATGAATAGATGGAGGGAGAAACGGGGCTGAGAGATGAATAGATGGAGGGAGGGGGCCGAGAGATGAATAGATGGAGGGAGAAACGGGGCTGAGAGATGAATAGATGGAGGGAGGAAGGGGGCTGAGAGATGAATAGATGGAGGGAGGAAGGGGGCCGAGAGATGAATAGATGGAGGGAGGAAGGGGGCAGAGAGATGAATAGATGGAGGGAGAAACGGGGCTGAGACATGAATAGATGGAGGGAGGAAGGGGGCCGAGAGATGAATAGATGGAGGGAGGAAGGGGGCCGAGAGATGAATAGATGGAGGAAGGAAGGGGGCTGAGAGATGAATAGATGGAGGAAAGAAGGGGGCTGAGAGATGAATAGATGGAGGGAGGAAGGGGGCTGAGAGATGAATAGATGGAGGGAGGGGGCTGAGAGATGAATAGATGGAGGAAGGAAGGGGGCCGAGAGATGAATAGATGGAGGAAGGGGGCTGAGAGATGAATAGATGGAGGGAGGAAGGGGGCTGAGAGATGAATAGATGGAGGGAGGGGGCTGAGAGATGAATAGATGGAGGGAGGGGGCTGAGAGATGAATAGATGGAGGGAGGAAGGGGGCCGAGAGATGAATAGATGGAGGGAGGGGGCTGAGAGATGAATAGATGGAGGGAGGGGGCTGAGAGATGAATAGATGGAGGGAGGAAGGGGGCCGAGAGATGAATAGATGGAGGGAGGGGGCTGAGAGATGAATAGATGGAGGAAGGAAGGGGGCTGAGAGATGAATAGATGAGGGAGGAAGGGGGCTGAGAGATGAATAGATGGAGGGAGGAAGGGGGCCGAGAGATGAATAGATGGAGGGAGGAAGGGGGCTGAGAGATGAATAGATGGAGGGAGGAAGGGGGCTGAGAGATGAATAGATGGAGGGAGGAAGGGGGCTGAGAGATGAATAGATGGAGGGAGGAAGGGGGCCGAGAGATGAATAGATGGAGGGAGGAAGGGGGCCGAGAGATGAATAGATGGAGGGAGGAAGGGGGCTGAGAGATGAATAGATGGAGGGAGGAAGGGGGCTGAGAGATGAATAGATGGAGGGAGGAAGGGGGCCGAGAGATTAATAGATGGAGGGAGGGGGCAGAGAGATGAATAGATGGAGGGAGGGGGCTGAGAGATGAATAGATGGAGGGAGGAAGGGGGCCGAGAGATGAATAGATGGAGGGAGGAAGGGGGCTGAGAGATGAATAGATGGAGGGAGGGGGCTGAGAGATGAATAGATGGAGGAAGGAAGGGGGCCGAGAGATGAATAGATGGAGGGAGGAAGGGGGCTGAGAGATGAATAGATGGAGGGAGGAAGGGGGCTGAGAGATGAATAGATGGAGGGAGGAAGGGGGCTGAGAGATGAATAGATGGAGGGAGGAAGGGGGCCGAGAGATGAATAGATGGAGGGAGGAAGGGGGCCGAGAGATGAATAGATGGAGGGAGGAAGGGGGCTGAGAGATGAATAGATGGAGGGAGGAAGGGGGCTGAGAGATGAATAGATGGAGGGAGGAAGGGGGCCGAGAGATTAATAGATGGAGGGAGGGGGCAGAGAGATGAATAGATGGAGGGAGGGGGCTGAGAGATGAATAGATGGAGGGAGGAAGGGGGCCGAGAGATGAATAGATGGAGGGAGGAAGGGGGCTGAGAGATGAATAGATGGAGGGAGGGGGCTGAGAGATGAATAGATGGAGGGAGGAAGGGGGCCGAGAGATTAATAGATGGAGGGAGGAAGGGGGCTGATAGATGAATAGATGGAGGGAGGAAGGGGGCTGATAGATGAATAGATGGAGGGAGGAAGGGGGCTGAGAGATGAATAGATGGAGGGAGGAAGGGGGCTGAGAGATGAATAGATGGAGGGAGGAAGGGGGCTGAGAGATGAATAGATGGAGGGAGGGGGCTGAGAGATGAATAGATGGAGGGAGGAAGGGGGCCGAGAGATGAATAGATGGAGGGAGGGGGCTGAGAGATGAATAGATGGAGGAAGGAAGGGGGCCGAGAGATGAATAGATGGAGGGAGGAAGGGGGCCGAGAGATTAATAGATGGAGGGAGGAAGGGGGCCGAGAGATGAATAGATGGAGGGAGGGGGCTGAGAGATGAATAGATGGAGGGAGGAAGGGGGCCGAGAGATGAATAGATGGAGGGAGGAAGGGGGCTGAGAGAGGAATAGATGGAGGGAGGAAAGGGGCCGAGAGATGAATAGATGGACGGAGGAAGGGGGCTGAGAGATGAATAGATGGACGGAGGAAGGGGGCCGAGAGATGAATAGATGGAGGGAGGAAGGAGGCCGAGAGATGAATAGATGGAGGGAGGAAGGGGGCCGAGAGATGAATAGATGGAGGGAGGGGGCTGAGAGATGAATAGATGGAGGGAGGAAGGGGGCCGAGAGATGAATGGATGGAGGGAGGAAGAGGGCCGAGAGATGAATAGATGGAGGGAGGAAGGGGGCCAAGAGATGAATAGATGGAGGGAGGAAGGGTGCCGAGAGATGAATAGATGGAGGGAGGAAGGGGGCCGAGAGATGAATAGATGGAGGGAGGAAAGGGGCCGAGAGATGAATAGATGGAGGGAGGAAGGGGGCCGAGAGATGAATAGATGGAGGGAGGAAAGGGGCTGAGAGATGAATAGATGGAGGGAGGAACTGGGCTGAGAGATGAATAGATGGAGGGAGGAAGGGGGCCGAGAGATGAAAAGATGGAGGGAGGAAGGGGGCCGAGAGATGAATAGATGGAGGGAGGAAGGGGGCCGAGAGATGAATAGATGGAGGAAGGGGGCTGAGAGATGAATAGATGGAGGAAGGAAGGGGTCTGAGAGATGAATAGATGGAGGGAGGAAGGGGGCCGAGAGATGAAAAGATGGAGGGAGGAAGGGGGCCGATAGATGAATAGATGGAAGGAGGAAGGGGGCCGAGAGATGAATAGATGGAGGGAGGAATGGGGCAGAGAGATGAATAGATGGAGGAAGGGGGCCGAGAGATGAATAGATGGAGGGAGGAAGGGGGCCGAGAGATGAATAGATGGAGGGAGGAAGGGGGCCGAGAGATGAATAGATGGAGGGAGGGGGCCGAGAGATGAATAGATGGAGGGAGAAACGGGGCTGAGAGATGAATAGATGGAGGGAGGGGGCCGAGAGATGAATAGATGGAGGGAGAAACGGGGCTGAGAGATGAATAGATGGAGGGAGGAAGGGGGCTGAGAGATGAATAGATGGAAGGAGGAAGGGGGACGAGAGATGAATAGATGGAGGGAGGAAGGGGGCCGAGAGATGAATAGATGGAGGGAGGAAGGGGGCCGAGAGATGAATAGATGGAGGGAGGAAGGGGGCCGAGAGATGAATAGATGGAGGGAGAAACGGGGCTGAGAGATGAATAGATGGAGGGAGGAAGGGGGCCGAGAGATGAATAGATGGAGGGAGGAAGGGGGCCGAGAGATGAATAGATGGAGGAAGGAAGGGGGCTGAGAGATGAATAGATGGAGGAAAGAAGGGGGCTGAGAGATGAATAGATGGAGGGAGGAAGGGGGCTGAGAAATGAATAGATGGAGGGAGGGGGCTGAGAGATGAATAGATGGAGGAAGGAAGGGGGCCGAGAGATGAATAGATGGAGGAAGGGGGCTGAGAGATGAATAGATGGAGGGAGGAAGGGGGCTGAGAGATGAATAGATGGAGGGAGGGGGCTGAGAGATGAATAGATGGAGGGAGGGGGCTGAGAGATGAATAGATGGAGGGAGGAAGGGGGCCGAGAGATGAATAGATGGAGGGAGGGGGCTGAGAGATGAATAGATGGAGGAAGGAAGGGGGCTGAGAGATGAATAGATGAGGGAGGAGGGGGCTGAGAGATGAATAGATGGAGGGAGGAAGGGGGCTGAGAGATGAATAGATGGAGGGAGGAAGGGGGCCGACAGATGAATAGATGGTGGGAGGAAGGGGGCCGAGAGATGAATAGATGGAGGGAGGAAGGGGGCTGAGAGATGAATAGATGGAGGGAGGAAGGGGGCTGAGAGATGAATAGATGGAGGGAGGAAGGGGGCTGAGAGATGAATAGATGGAGGGAGGAAGGGGGCCGAGAGATTAATAGATGGAGGGAGGGGGCAGAGAGATGAATAGATGGAGGGAGGGGGCTGAGAGATGAATAGATGGAGGGAGGAAGGGGGCCGAGAGATGAATAGATGGAGGAAGGAAGGGGGCTGAGAGATGAAGAGATGGAGGGAGGGGGCTGAGAGATGAATAGATGGAGGAAGGAAGGGGGCTGAGAGATGAATAGATGGAGGGAGGAAGGGGGCTGAGAGATGAATAGATGGAGGGAGGAAGGGGGCTGAGAGATGAATAGATGGAGGGAGGAAGGGGGCTGAGAGATGAATAGATGGAGGGAGGAAGGGGGCTGAGAGATGAATAGATGGAGGGAGGAAGGGGGCTGAGAGATGAATAGATGGAGGGAGGAAGGGGGCTGAGAGATGAATAGATGGAGGGAGGAAGGGGGCTGAGAGATGAATAGATGGAGGGAGGGGGCTGAGAGATGAATAGATGGAGGGAGGAAGGGGGCCGAGAGATGAATAGATAGAGGGAGGGGGCTGAGAGATGAAAAGATGGAGGAAGGAAGGGGGCCGAGAGATGAATAGATGGAGGAAGGATGGGGGCTGAGAGATGAATAGATGGAGGGAGGAAGGGGGCTGAGAGATGAATAGATGGAGGGAGGAAGGGGGCTGAGAGATGAATAGATGGAGGGAGGAAGGGGTCCGAGAGATGAATAGATGGAGGGAGGAAGGGGGCTGAGAGATGAATAGATGGAGGGAGGAAGGGGGCTGAGAGATGAATAGATGGAGGGAGGAAGGGGGCTGAGAGATGAATAGATGGAGGGAGGAAGGGGGCCGAGAGATGAATAGATGGAGGGAGGGGGCTGAGAGATGAATAGATGGAGGGAGGGGGCTGAGAGATGAATAGATGGAGGGAGGGGGCTGAGAGATGAATAGATGGAGGGAGGGGGCTGAGAGATGAATAGATGGAGGAAGGAAGGGGGCCGAGAGATGAATAGATGGAGGGAGGAAGGGGGCCGAGAGATGAATAGATGGAGGGAGGAAGGGGGCTGAGAGATGAATAGATGGAGGGAGGAAGGGGGCCGAGAGATGAATAGATGGAGGGAGGAAGGGGGCCGAGAGATGAATAGATGGAGGGAGGGGGCTGAGAGATGAATAGATGGAGGGAGGGGGCTGAGAGATGAATAGATGGAGGGAGGAAGGGGGCCGAGAGATGAATAGATGGAGGGAGGGGGCTGAGAGATGAATAGATGGAGGGAGGGTGCTGAGAGATGAATAGATGGAGGGAGGAAGGGGGCCGAGAGATGAATAGATGGAGGAAGGAAGGGGGCCGAGAAATGAATAGATGGAGGGAGGGGGCTGAGAGATGAATAGATGGAGGAAGGAAGGGGGCCGAGAGATGAATAGATGGAGGGAGGAAGGGGGCCGAGAGATGAATAGATGGAGGGAGGAAGGGGGCCGAGAGATGAATAGATGGAGGGAGGAAGGGGGCTGAGAGATGAATAGATGGAGGGAGGAAGGGGGCCGAGAGATGAATAGATGGAGGGAGGAAGGGGGCCGAGAGATGAATAGATGGAGGGAGGGGGCTGAGAGATGAATAGATGGAAGGAGGAAGGGGGCCGAGAGATGAATAGATGGAGGGAGGAAAGGGGCTGAGAGATGAATAGATGGAGGGAGGGGGCTGAGAGATGAATAGATGGAGGAAGGATGGGGGCTGAGAGATGAATAGATGGAGGGAGGAAGGGGGCTGAGAGATGAATAGATGGAGGGAGGAAGGGGGCTGAGAGATGAATAGATGGAGGGAGGAAGGGGTCTGAGAGATGAATAGATGGAGGGAGGAAGGGGGCTGAGAGATGAATAGATGGAGGGAGGAAGGGGGCTGAGAGATGAATAGATGGAGGGAGGAAGGGGGCCGAGAGATGAATAGATGGAGGGAGGGGGCTGAGAGATGAATAGATGGAGGGAGGGGGCTGAGAGATGAATAGATGGAGGGAGGGGGCTGAGAGATGAATAGATGGAGGAAGGAAGGGGGCCGAGAGATGAATAGATGGAGGGAGGAAGGGGGCCGAGAGATGAATAGATGGAGGGAGGAAGGGGGCTGAGAGATGAATAGATGGAGGTAGGGGGCTGAGAGATGAATAGATGGAGGGAGGGGGCTGAGAGATGAATAGATGGAGGGAGGGGGCTGAGAGATGAATAGATGGAGGAAGGAAGGGGGCCGAGAGATGAAAAGATGGAGGGAGGAAGGGGGCCGAGAGATGAATAGATGGAGGGAGTAAGGGGGCTGAGAGATGAATAGATGGAGGGAGGAAGGGGGCCGAGAGATGAATAGATGGAGGGAGGAAGGGGGCCGAGAGATGAATAGATGGAGGGAGGAAGGGGGCCGAGAGATGAATAGATGGAGGGAGGGGGCTGAGAGATGAATAGATGGAGGGAGGAAGGGGGCCGAGAGATGAATAGATGGAGGGAGGAAGGGGGCTGAGACATGAATAGATGGAGGGAGGAAGGGGGCCGAGAGATGAATAGATGGAGGGAGGAAGGGGGCCGAGAGATGAATAGATGGAGGGAGGGGGCTGAGAGATGAATAGATGGAGGGAGGGGGCTGAGAGATGAATAGATGGAGGGAGGAAGGGGGCCGAGAGATGAATAGATGGAGGGAGGAAGGGGGCTGAGAGATGAATAGATGTAGGGAGGGGGCTGAGAGATGAATAGATGGAGGAAGGAAGGGGGCTGAGAGATGAATAGATGGAGGGAGGAAGGGGGCTGAGAGATGAATAGATGGAGGAAGGAAGGGGGCTGAGAGATGAATAGATGGAGGGAGGAAGGGGGCTGAGAGATGAATAGATGGAGGGAGGAAGGGGGCTGAGAGATGAAGAGATGGAGGGAGGAAGGGGTCCGAGAGATGAATAGATGGAGGGAGGGGGCTGAGAGATGAATAGATGGAGGGAGGAAGGGGGCTGAGAGATGAATAGATGGAGGGAGGAAGGGGGCTGAGAGATGAATAGATGGAGGGAGGAATAGATGGAGGGAGGAAGGGGGCTGAGAGATGAATAGATGGAGGGAGGGGGCTGAGAGATGAATAGATGGAGGAAGGAAGGGGGCTGAGAGATGAATAGATGGAGGGAGGAAGGGGGCTGAGAGATGAAAAGATGGAGGAAGGAAGGGGGCCGAGAGATGAATAGATGGAGGGAGGAAGGGGTCCGAGAGATGAATAGATGGAGGGAGGGGGCTGAGAGATGAATAGATGGAGGAAGGAAGGGGGCTGAGAGATGAATAGATGGAGGGAGGAAGGGGGCCGAGAGATGAATAGATGGAGGGAGGAAGGGGGCCGAGAGATGAATAGATGGAGGGAGGGGGCTGAGAGATGAATAGATGGAAGGAGGAAGGGGGCAGAGAGATGAATAGATGGAGGGAGGGGGCTGAGAGATGAATAGATGGAGGAAGGATGGGGGCTGAGAGATGAATAGATGGAGGGAGGAAGGGGGCTGAGAGATGAATAGATGGAGGGAGGAAGGGGGCTGAGAGATGAATAGATGGAGGGAGGAAGGGGTCCGAGAGATGAATAGATGGAGGGAGGAAGGGGTCCGAGAGATGAATAGATGGAGGGAGGAAGGGGGCTGAGAGATGAATAGATGGAGGGAGGAAGGGGGCCGAGAGATGAATAGATGGAGGGAGGGGGCTGAGAGATGAATAGATGGAGGGAGGGGGCTGAGAGATGAATAGATGGAGGGAGGGGGCTGAGAGATGAATAGATGGAGGGAGGGGGCTGAGAGATGAATAGATGGAGGAAGGAAGGGGGCCGAGAGATGAATAGATGGAGGGAGGAAGGGGGCCGAGAGATGAATAGATGGAGGGAGGAAGGGGGCTGAGAGATGAATAGATGGAGGGAGGAAGGGGGCCGAGAGATGAATAGATGGAGGGAGGAAGGGGGCTGAGAGATGAATAGATGGAGGGAGGAAGGGGGCTGAGAGATGAATAGATGGAGGGAGGAAGGGGGCCGAGAGATGAATAGATGGAGGGAGGGGGCTGAGAGATGAATAGATGGAGGGAGGGGGCTGAGAGATGAATAGATGGAGGGAGGGGGCTGAGAGATGAATAGATGGAGGGAGGGGGCTGAGAGATGAATAGATGGAGGAAGGAAGGGGGCCGAGAGATGAATAGATGGAGGGAGGAAGGGGGCCGAGAGATGAATAGATGGAGGGAGGAAGGGGGCTGAGAGATGAATAGATGGAGGGAGGAAGGGGGCCGAGAGATGAATAGATGGAGGGAGGAAGGGGGCCGAGAGATGAATAGATGGAGGGAGGGGGCTGAGAGATGAATAGATGGAGGGAGGGGGCTGAGAGATGAATAGATGGAGGGAGGAAGGGGGCCGAGAGATGAATAGATGGAGGGAGGGGGCTGAGAGATGAATAGATGGAGGGAGGGGGCTGAGAGATGAATAGATGGAGGGAGGGGGCTGAGAGATGAATAGATGGAGGGAGGAAGGGGGCCGAGAGATGAATAGATGGAGGGAGGAAGGGGGCCGAGAGATGAATAGATGGAGGGAGGGGGCTGAGAGATGAATAGATGGAGGGAGGGGGCTGAGAGATGAATAGATGGAGGGAGGAAGGGGGCCGAGAGATGAATAGATGGAGGGAGGGGGCTGAGAGATGAATAGATGGAGGGAGGGTGCTGAGAGATGAATAGATGGAGGGAGGAAGGGGGCCGAGAGATGAATAGATGGAGGGAGGAAGGGGGCCGAGAGATGAATAGATGGAGGGAGGGGGCTGAGAGATGAATAGATGGAGGAAGGAAGGGGGCCGAGAGATGAATAGATGGAGGGAGGAAGGGGGCCGAGAGATGAATAGATGGAGGGAGGAAGGGGGCCGAGAGATGAATAGATGGAGGGAGGAAGGGGGCTGAGAGATGAATAGATGGAGGGAGGAAGGGGGCCGAGAGATGAATAGATGGAGGGAGGAAGGGGGCCGAGAGATGAATAGATGGAGGGAGGGGGCTGAGAGATGAATAGATGGAAGGAGGAAGGGGGCCGAGAGATGAATAGATGGAGGGAGGAAGGGGGCTGAGAGATGAATAGATGGAGGGAGGGGGCTGAGAGATGAATAGATGGAGGAAGGATGGGGGCTGAGAGATGAATAGATGGAGGGAGGAAGGGGGCTGAGAGATGAATAGATGGAGGGAGGAAGGGGGCTGAGAGATGAATAGATGGAGGGAGGAAGGGGGCTGAGAGATGAATAGATGGAGGGAGGAAGGGGTCCGAGAGATGAATAGATGGAGGGAGGAAGGGGGCTGAGAGATGAATAGATGGAGGGAGGAAGGGGGCTGAGAGATGAATAGATGGAGGGAGGAAGGGGGCCGAGAGATGAATAGATGGAGGGAGGGGGCTGAGAGATGAATAGATGGAGGGAGGGGGCTGAGAGATGAATAGATGGAGGAAGGAAGGGGGCTGAGAGATGAATAGATGGAGGGAGGAAGGGGGCTGAGAGATGAATAGATGGAGGGAGGAAGGGGGCTGAGAGATGAATAGATGGAGGGAGGAAGGGGTCCGAGAGATGAATAGATGGAGGGAGGGGGCTGAGAGATGAATAGATGGAGGGAGGAAGGGGGCTGAGAGATGAATAGATGGAGGGAGGAAGGGGGCTGAGAGATGAATAGATGGAGGGAGGAAGGGGGCCGAGAGATGAATAGATGGAGGGAGGAAGGGGGCTGAGAGATGAATAGATGGAGGGAGGGGGCTGAGAGATGAATAGATGGAGGAAGGAAGGGGGCTGAGAGATGAATAGATGGAGGGAGGAAGGGGGCTGAGAGATGAAAAGATGGAGGAAGGAAGGGGGCCGAGAGATGAATAGATGGAGGGAGGAAGGGGTCCGAGAGATGAATAGATGGAGGGAGGGGGCTGAGAGATGAATAGATGGAGGAAGGAAGGGGGCTGAGAGATGAATAGATGGAGGGAGGGGGCTGAGAGATGAATAGATGGAGGAAGGAAGGGGGCCGAGAGATGAATAGATGGAGGAAGGGGGCTGAGAGATGAATAGATGGAGGGAGGAAGGGGGCTGAGAGATGAATAGATGGAGGGAGGGGGCTGAGAGATGAAGAGATGGAGGGAGGAAGGGGGCCAAGAGATGAATAGATGGAGGGAGGAAGGGGGCCGAGAGATGAATAGATGGAGGAAGGAAGGGGGCTGAGAGATGAAGAGATGGAGGGAGGGAGGGGGCTGAGGGATGAATAGATGGAGGAAGGAAGGGGGCTGAGAGATGAATAGATGGAGGGAGGGAGGGGGCTGAGAGATGAATAGATGGAGGGAGGAAGGGGGCCGAGAGATGAATAGATGGAGGGAGGAAGGGGGCCGAGAGATGAATAGATGGAGGGAGGAAGGGGGCTGAGAGATGAATAGATGAAGGGAGGAAGGGGGCTGAGAGATGAATAGATGGAGGAACTGGGCTGAGAGATGAATAGATGGAGGAAGGAAGGGGGCTGAGAGATGAATAGATGGAGGGAGGAAGGGGGCTGAGAGATGAATAGATGAAGGGAGGAAGGGGGCTGAGAGATGAATAGATGGAGGGAGGGGGCTGAGAGATGAATAGATGGAGGGAGGGGGCTGAGAGATGAATAGATGGAGGGAGGGGGCTGAGAGATGAATAGATGGAGGGAGGAAGGGGGCTGAGAGATGAATAGATGAAGGGAGGAAGGGGGCTGAGAGATGAATAGATGGAGGGAGGGGGCTGAGAGATGAATAGATGGAGGAAGGAAGGGGGCTGAGAGATGAATAGATGGAGGGAGGGGGCTGAGAGATGAATAGATGGAGGGAGGGGGCTGAGAGATGAATAGATGGAGGGAGGGGGCTGAGAGATGAATAGATGGAGGGAGGAAGGGGGCTGAGAGATGAATAGATGGAGGGAGGGGGCTGAGAGATGAATAGATGGAGGAAGGAAGGGGGCTGAGAGATGAATGGATGGAGGGAGGAAGGGGGCTGAGAGATGAATAGATGGAGGGAGGGGGCTGAGAGATGAATAGATGGAGGGAGGGGGCTGAGAGATGAATAGATGGAGGGAGGGGGCTGAGAGATGAATAGATGGAGGGAGGAATGGGGCCGAGAGATGAATAGATGGAGGGAGGAAGGGGGCTGAGAGATGAATAGATGGAGGGAGGGGGCTGAGAGATGAATAGATGGAGGAAGGAAGGGGGCTGAGAGATGAATAGATGGAGGGAGGAAGGGGGCTGAGAGATGAATAGATGGAGGGAGGAAGGGGTCCGAGAGATGAATAGATGGAGGGAGGAAGGGGGCCGAGAGATGAATAGATGGAGGGGGTAAATCAATGGATTGGGACGGAAATATATGACTCCGAAAATGTGGCTTTATTTTTGTTAAATAAATCATGACACGGTGTAATATGTCAAGTGTTGTTGTTCATCTGAGGTTGTATTTACCTAATTTTAAGACCTGCTAAGGAACAGATGATTGTTATTATATCCTGATAGGTAAAACCATAGAATTCAAAGAGGGTGTACTTTCTTTTTCACACCACTGTACAGTGCCCCTAAGTGTACTTTTTAACTGCCGTATTGGCCTGAATATAGTACTATGTTTTTTTCCTAAAAATGTCCTTCCGAAAACTGTACTCGTATGATATGCGCAGCCCAACACCTTTTATTTTTCATGTAGAACACCATCAAACCTGTAGGGGTCGTATTATGTGCGAAGTCGCACTATTTTCAGGCCAATGCGGTATATTGTGAACATTAATAACAAATACATAGCTACAGTCTACGAACAATCTGATTACAGTCTCTTGCAAAAATCTGAATTTTGTTATATGCCCAAAAAAATGGCAAGAGTATGCATCATTTTTGAGTTAGCAGGTGTTATATTCACAGCTGCTTTTTGATATATCTGGGACAAATATACTTCTGATGCCAATATTTCATCCCTCCGATCCAGTGTATGTGTTACCTACTCTGCTCTGGGGAAGGGTCACTTTGTTGCTCTATAGTAGACATGGGGTGCTCATGGGGTCCTCAAGACCCCCAACAGTTCAGGTTTTAAGAATATCCCAGCTTCAGCACAGGTGGCTCAGTCAAAGACGGAGCTACCTGTGCTGAAGCAGGGATATCCAGAAAACCTGACCTGTTTGGGTTCTTGGAGAATGGAGTTGACCACCACTGCTCTATACTACACCATGATGGGACACTTAAGCAATTGTGCAGATAAAACAGGATAGGCTAGGGGTGGCCAACTCCAGTCCTCAAGGGCCACCAACAGGCCAGGTTTTCAGGATATCCCTGCTTCAGAACAGGTCAGTCATTCAAGTGGCTGAAGCAGGGATATTTAAAAAAAACTGACCTGTTGGTGGCCCTTGAGGACTGGAGTTGGCCAACCCTGTGATAAGCTATCACAAAATGTAACCAATTATATCGATATAGATCTATCTGGATATCGATCTATTTAGATATAGATCTATCCTGATCTCGATCCATCGAGATCGAAAAATACTGTAGAGCGAGACCTGAATATATTTGTTTATATATATATATATATAGATCGTAGATATGAGAGATCTGCAGGAGTTGTCAGCTTTGTTTTTGTCAAGAGCAGCCCCTGAAATACTTATTGAGAATAAGCGATAGCAAAAAGATAGATTTACCCTGAAAATCTCATGTCCATCTGAAGTGGTTCTGATCGTGTAATTCTTCGTGATACAGAAGGTCCCCTGCTAGCCTGGGCTCGGTCTGTACATTCGAAACTCCTCATGATCTCTCTCTCCATCTGCCGCAGGTCCCTGCTAATACAGTCAAAACTGTCATGGTGACCGTGACACGGTTCACAACAGCACGGTTCACAGGAACACATTATTGTGGCTGAGAGGGTTAAAAATTAATTTATAATGATTACAAAGCAAAATAAGATGTCATGTTTTGTCCAAGGTTTTTCAGCACCTCCTCCATGCTGAGAAACAAGCAAGAGAGAGAGAGAGAGAAAAAAAATCCACTGGTATCTATGCTTTGCAGCCTGTGCTTTATGACATCATCAGTTGTTTATGATATCACTGTTCCTGTTCATGACTGTACTATGTACACTGTAACATTATATGGTTGCAAGTATCTACTAGTTGATAAGAGGGAGATTCACATACAAGACCTGACAAACTGATACCACAAAGCATACAAATATGTTGCATATAACTAACTAGTAGCTTTGGAAACAGCCAAGAAAACATACAGTATGTAACACCGTTTCCCCACCCCCAATCGCAGATAGAGTGCATGTGAGGGGGAATCTATATGTATTACCAGGTGTGTGGTGCTTTTACTTGTCAGGTTCACAGGAGGCCTGAACCTCCGCCAGTGAGAGCCTGGGGTGTATATATCCTGGAACGATCTTACATAAACAGCGCCTCCACCTGTGTAGGATTCTAAGGGTAGAAGGACACCTAAAACAGGACCTCATACACAGTAAGCACATACACTGAAGTATATATAAAAACAGTTTACTGTATATGCAACAAAACACAATCATATCACATCACAATATGACATCAACAGCAACCTTAGTGTCACCCTGTAACAGTGGCCTCACGGGCCAGTAACCCACACAGTATATCAAGAGTCCCAAGTGTCCCCAGAGTCCCCCCCTCCCACCCAAGTGTGAGACAGCGCTGCCCACTAAAATGAGATGAGGTTGGTGCACTTGGTGACTTGACTGTCCACACCTGGGCACGCAGATGCTCTGTACTTGAGATCCGTTTCCTGAAGGACGATCCCAGGTTGCTTCCAACTCTCGGATGGATGGCTCCCGCACGGAGTGACCCACCACGTAACAGTCTCTGCCTCTTGGAGAGTTCTGGTCCCAGACCACACTTATACACTGGTTAGAGCACGCAGCACTGCAGCTGTGCCCCTGACTAAACTGATTGCTAACGGGCAAAGTCCCTAACTGCAGGGGCCTTCCCTAAAGCAGCCACAATCTATTTGAAGAGTAAGTGCCTAATCACTTGAAAAAGACCTGTTGGTCGAAACGTCGTGTGGCACAATAAATTCATTTATCTTGAAATCCGTGGAGCGCTGGATCTCTCTTTTTTCCTCAGTGTACATTGGAATTTGCCTGGCAGGTACTTCCTTGAACCAGCAGCACCGGTAAACTGTATGTATTCATTATATTGTGGTGTGCAGCCAAAACCCTTTTACATTTACACATATATAGAAACATACTGTATCTGTTCCAAACAGTGGGTAATGTACTCAGTTATGGAGACCTCCATTAACTAGATACAGTAGATAGTGGACACAGCACATAGCCCTGCGACCTACTACGTTCTGATATACAGCTCTAATACATTGTAACAGTAATATTGTGTTTGCAATGGGAGTATTAAACTTTTTTAAAAAATTAAGACCCGGTACACTGCAACCCTGCCTTTCACCATTATCACCTAGCATACAGTTCATCCACTGTGGCAAGGGATTCTGGGAAATTACATGCAAGTGAGTACACCGTATAACTTTTTGCCTCAAATCCATTTTTGCATGGAACTCTTATAAGATCATGCCCGCTGTTCACACAGCTTTTAAGCACAGCATGGGATTAGATGCAAAGCCTGGAGTAATTGTGGCCTTGGTGTGAATGATTATTTGTACTGTGGAGGTCAGTAGGATATCTGTTCATGTTTATATTACAAATCATTATCACAAAGTCCTTAAATCTTAAATAGGGCATAATCCAAGTCCACCTAGGTCATGTGTGAACAGATCTGACAAATGTCTCGTCTCATAACCTTTAAACTGTACTGCAACTCAGATATGCCTTAAATGACATATCATATTACTTTGTCACGTAAAGGAATAAACATGTTTTTAACAGGTACACATTGCAGAGCAGTATTTCCCATGCAAAGCATGTGCTAGAATACTCGTCATGCCCTTGAGTGGGATGCAGATACTGGAGTATGAACATAATCTCTCTCCTGCAAACTCGCCATGTTGTCCGATATGCAGTGTCATCTACCTGTCAGATCCCGCTATGATCTTGCCTGGAATCGCCATATGGCTGCTCGCCTCGTTTCCCAAATTACAGTGCTGGTCTATCCAAACAAAGCTTGTTGGCCCAGCGTAGGATTCACTGTCACTTTCCCACACACTGCTAAAGGTCCTCACATTTGTTTTCAAGACTGTGAAATCCACCATACAGGTCTATTCTATAAAGAGCCCAAGGAGGTGGCTACAAGGGTCTACAGCACACACTTCTCCTTGTCACCAAATGTAACCCAACTAACTCTTTGTTTTAGGCTGCGTCCATGCAGAAGACCGCGCTGAGGCGTGCGCATGAGTGACGTCATCCGCGCTAAGCGGGAGTGTTTTGTGGCCAAGGTAGACATGCCATGGGGGGCATGTCTATGTGGCGTGTCTGTGACATCACGGAGCTGGTTGGCCCTCATTGGGCGAACCGCTGACGTGCCCTGCCCATCGCGCCGAGGAATCAGATTGAACTGGTTCTTTGCACCGCGCGGCCCCTCCTGCTGTAGCACGCGCACGCACGGTCTATGGGCGCGACCTATGCGTTAAGCCTTAAGGCATAAGGCAATGTGATTGCGCCTCTGCGCGATCTTCACCAGCATGGACGCAGCCTTAGGCAGCCTTGCGTACTATGGCTCGCTCCTCTTGCCACATGCCACGCACACACTATGGGAGAGAGGAATCCGGGAGTGTCTTGCCATTGGTTTACAGTATAGTAGATACATAAAACAGGACATATGTGCAATACATGATGCAATAATATCCTCTTATTACCTCATTTATTTATTTTTACCAAAATAAGTCACCTCAAAATCCTAATGTGCAGAATGCTTATTATTACTAATAGAAATATGTTAGGACATCATGTAAGGAAATGAATCAATTAAAAAAAATAATTCAGTGTCAAATTTATAGCCACTTATGGACCCAGCACAAACGTAAAGCATGAACAGTTGTCAAAGACCTTATTCCAACGATTAATAAAGCATGAAGCCACCCAGAACACGCTACCCGTCAGAATGGTCTATGTCAATATTCTGCCTCTTTTATTTTGGTCTCGTATATTTCTCTTTTTGCTCCTGCATCATATGATCTTTTTCCTCTGCTCCCTCCTGCCTCCCATGCTTTGTCATTTCATGTTGCTCTATTCCCATTGTTACCGCATGTCTCTCTCCTTTGCCACATTCGTTCTTCTTCCCTTTTGCTGGCTCATAGTTACATAGTCGGTGAGGTTGTAAAAAGACATAAGTCCATCGAGTTAAACCTGTGTTCAATTTAGACGACAGATACTTACAGTATGTCACATTAATTTTCAGCTGCCCCATTTAAAGTATTAGTCCCCACTTTTTGTTGTTGTCTTTTTTTAACATTTGACCTGAACTGGGGGATCCACCAGAGCTGATTGGCAGTCCCCTAACTTCTGGGGACCCAGTATCACAAAAGGAAACAGATTTCCTCTATTGAACTAATTGATTACAAATTTATTGAAAGCACTATTTGTGCAAAACAGCAGGCAGATCGATATTAAAAAAACAAAAACGATGCACATGTCTGGAGAGAGATTATTCTACTTCTTGTTCATGAGAATATTATTTTATCTTAGCCTAACTGGTAGGAGCGCAGGAATCGTTCCTTTTGTTTTTCTATGTGTAAGGCCTATCTTTTTACCTGCAGCAAACTTCTATAGGGAGGAGCGCGGTATTATGTACAGTTTCTCACTAATATTAGGCAATACTTTTCCTTGCTGCATACTCCCATAGGGCATTTTAAATTTATTATCTCTGAAACGTCATAGGGGTATGTTTAAATGCTCATTTGCTTTACATAGCAGTTACTGAGCCCCTACCAATTTTCCAATTAGTGCAGGTATATTACACCCCAGTGTCAGTCTGGACATCACCCTCCATTGAATGGTGGGTGAATGTGTAAGGCTGACAGAGAGATATATGTGTAAGTTGTATTATATTCACACCAGGGAATTTGTGCACCCTGATTACCTTTATAGTAAAGGTAAGTATGATACTGGCTTTAGCCAGATTTTAATTGCACTTCTCACATAAGCTCATGCTTTATTTAACCCCTTCAGGGATTTAACACTTTTTTCACTAGTCCATGGGACAATTATTACATATATATATACAGTATAGTGTAGGTACCTGCATTAAACGGGTTGCCTTGACGTGGCATGCAGGCATACAAATGCTTTGGCCAAAGGGTTTAACAAAATACCCTTTTTCATGAGAATATTATTTTATCTTAGCCTAACTGGTAGGAGCGCAGGAATCGTTCTTTTTGTTTTTCTATATGTAAGGCCTATCTTTTTACCTGCAGCAAACTTCTATAGGGAGGAGCCCGGTATTATGTACATATTGCTCACTTATTGGATTTGAACACCAATAAACTCCACAGAATTTACACCATTTCTGCTTGTCAACAGTCAACATAGCCGACAAATCAGCGACTGATACGGCTAAGGATGTCAGGTGCATTATGTGCAAGTATCGCGTATATCCTTACCCCCTCCACTCCCACCAACATTTTAGGTGCAGTTACACCGTCAGTATGTGTTCTTGTTGCCTAAAATAGAAATGAGCACACCTTAGTTTTAGTTGGTTCACTGCTGACACTGCTTTCTTTTCTGCACAATACAGCTGTGTAAGGTCGCGATTATAGTGCAGGCGTGCCACGAACACAAATGTGTGTTCCTCAATGAGGTCAGCCATAGTATTTTGAAAATGCAATTCAAATAGTTTTTTTTCGCGCGGCGGTTGCATCTCGGCTGCGTCACGCGAACTGTTCAGCCAATGAGGGCGAACCGCTCATGTGACATCATGACCACGCCTCCCTGTCGCCTCCCGATGCCTGCAGTGCATGTTTCGCGTGCGCGCCACACGCGCGTGACGTCACGCGCACGCCGGCACTATAATCGCGGCCTAAAACGGCAGGCGCAAGCTTACAGGGGTCCACGTTTAAATGGACAAGAAGCAAAAAGTGACACGTTGTGTGCTCATTTGCATGTCATTTCCCAGAATCCCTGGCTGCTGTGGAAGCACTGTATGCTAAGAGATAATGGGGAAAGGCAGGGTTGCAGAACTGTCTGGGACGTGAAGGTGCCCACGTGATATTTTTATTTTCTGCACAGAAATATTAGGCCAGGTCAGGGATATAAGTTGAAGACCTATATATAAACAGACACCATTGTAAATTAGGACGCACTGCATGAGACAGGCCACATCTATATTGTTGTTGATAAAATCAACTTGGTGTTCTTCCCGAGTCCCTTTTGAACCCCTGGCATACAATCCTGGGGAATAATGGCAATAATAGGAAATGACATTACTTAATTTTTGTCTTCTTTCCAAGGCTTTTCATTCTGCACTTTACAGGGTAAAGGAGACACTGTCTCAATGTAACCTCAACTGTATGAGCTGTAACGCAATATACTTTCATTGACAAATTAACAGAAAACAGTCCCCACTATAATCTGAGCAACCAAATGAGCTAATACGAGCACAGTATTGCACAATTATGTCATACTTCATGTTACATTCTCTACAGATTAATTTTGGGATATAGATTCCCCAGAGCGTATACCTACTGCATGAAATAGGTTTTACTGCTAGGACATACAGTACATTTTACAAAATTAGGGGCGCATGGAAAGAAACAAAAGCCCAGGTTAATACACAATATTATTTTATATATTAAACATGGGGAACAAATAACACTAATATAAAAATGGATCTAATTGATCCTAATGTCCAAAACACACACTGAGGATCATGTTCCGTTTCCAAAACCTAATGACAGGAGAGTTCCCTGTTGTTATATGAGAGGGGGTCCAGAAACAGTTGGTGAAGCTGAAACTCACACTCTCTCGTCAGTATCCTCGAGGTGTGTTAGGGCTGCAGCTACCGGATGTCCGTCGTCACGGAAGTCGCATCGCGTCGCTGCGTTGACGTCACCACTACGCGTTTCGTGTCTGATAGACACTTCTTCAGGGGGATTTTATATCAGGGCATTCAATCTAATACAGTGGTGCTCAACTTCAAAGAAATATACCAGAAGGGAAGAAAATGCAGAAGTAGAGGTAGCGTAAAGCACACTTTGCCTCCCTGACATAAACTCCCAAAACACACAATTAAATATATTGAAAATATTATTTATTCAATCCAACAATTTGTATAAAACTTAATGTGTAATTTCCCATCACCCACCCAAGCTATAATTGAATTGGAAGTGCAGTGGGTCTGTCGTGCGCATCAGTGTATTAACCAGGTCTATATGCTTCAGACACTAGAGCCATGCGAGGGAGTTATGCCAGGCCGCAGAGGTAACCGGTGCAGGGAGAGGGATATGATACTTCACCTGCTTTCCTCCGGTTTGGGGCCGACTCTCCTCGTTGGCTCATGCGTGCCGCCGTCAAGAGGTAACAGGAAACTAGAAGGAAACGGCGCTACTGCGCATGTCCGAAAAGAAGCTCCCAGGATAATCTTCACAAAACTTTATTGGACACACACAGGGCTACACCAGCATCTCCCCCTATACGCGTTTCACCCTTTCACAGAGGGCTTCGTCTCGGAGTGGGGAGAAGTGGTGACAGCCTCTTAAATAGCCTAAAAGCCCGCGAAAGCGGATTTAAAAGATTTTAACTCCTTCAGTATTAAACAGTTTTTTTACAAGTCTCATTGCACATAAATCATCCTGTATGCGTTATTCCCTTAGGACATCTCTAGGTGCATAACATGCCAACCCAGGGGATGATCAAATAATAAACATACATAAAGATAAGACTGTTTGGCTGTATACTGGAGGTGTATAAATATACTTAAAAAACTAGAAACAACACTGCAAGAAAAACCATTGTCCGCATTCCTTCTAAATAGAACCAAAACAATATAAATCCATTGTTTACACATATAGGGACTTCATAATCTCATAAGCCATATTAATTCAGCCTTATGTTGTTTGGCCTCGAAGTACTAGGAAGGGTATATGAACAAGGAAGGGGGGGGGGGAGGGGGAAAGGAAAAAGGGGGGGGGGGGGGTGGAAGGGGGAAAAAAAGGGAAGGGGGGGGGAGGGAAAAAGGTTGTGGAGAGGGAGGGATATAGGATAGGGAGGGGGGGGGAGCGGGGGGGGAAGGAAAGTGGGGGCAGGGAATCAGACAGACATAAGAAACAAAGCAAGGGATAACAGTAAATTCACAGTTCACATGATTTCATAATTGATACATGTACATAAATGCCTATGGGCATGCATATCTCAGGTTAAAGTTCACTAAGTAATTCTAGAGGAAACATCGCAGATCCCAATCCACATTAAGTCCGTTGGGTTGTAGTGTATTTAATGTATGTATCCAGTGTGCCTCTCGTTGATGTAAGAGCTTCTTCCTATCACCTCCCCGTGGGGGGATGGCTATGTGTTCAATTGCACAACAATGGAAATTATCTACTGTACCCAACGGACAGTTATTAAAGTGAATTGGTACCGGATGTGTCATGTCTTTGTTTTTTATTAACCTAAGATGTTCTAGAATGCGGACTTTCAGGGCTCTACTCGTTAGGCCCACATATTGCTTTTTACATCCGCATTGTAGTAGGTAAACCACAAAATTAGTTTGACATGACATGAATGATTTAATTTGATATTTGTGTCTATCCTCTTTGTTGGAGAAATGCGTAGTCTTAATCATTCTAGGGCAAATTTTGCAATGTCCACATTTATATGATCCAATTAATCTCGGAAAGAAAGAACGTTTGGTTTTTGTGTCATTTGTTATTTTCAACATGCTGGGTGCCAGCATGTTCCCTAATGTAGGAGCTCTACGAAACACTACCTTTGGTCCTATACACACCATTTTACTCAATAATGGATCTAGGGACAGTGTGGCCCAATGTTTGCGTATTATAGCTTTGATAGAGTTCGCTTGTTCGCTAAAGTTAGTGATAAAGAATGGCGCTTCTGTGTTCCCGACAGATGTATCTTTGGCACTACCCCCTATTGATGTACCGATAAGAGTATTCCTATCTGTATGTAGTGCATACTGGTATGCCTGCTCAAGATCAATATCGTCATATCCCCTCGACAGGAACCTCTCTCTCATTTCATCAGCCCTGTGGACAAAGGCCTCCAACGTCGAGCAGTTCCGGCGTAAACGCAGGAACTGCCCCCTTGGAATGCCTCTGACCAGAGGGCGTGCGTGACAGCTTTTTGCATGAAGCAATGAATTCCTGGCATTCTCTTTCCTGAAAATATCTGATTGGATCTTGTACTCAATATCTACATATAGATTAAGGTCCAAAAATTGGATTTGGTTTTGATTATATGTATGAGTAAATTTCAGATTCAGTGTGTTTTTTGCCAGGTATTCAATAAACTTCAAAAGGTCATCCTCCCCACCACTCCAGATCAAGATCAGGTCATCAATGTAGCGCTTGTAAAACACCACATGATGCCTGAAAGGATTAGAATCTCCAAACACGTGGGACATCTCCCACCAACCCATGAACAGGTTGGCATAGGAGGGGGCAAACGAGGTCCCCATAGCTGTCCCACGTGTTTGGCGATAAGGCTGATTATGAGGTGAATCAGATATATATGTGGCAGAAATTACCCTCTAGGAGCAAAGGTAAACCAAAAAGTAAGAAACCACTAAAAGAAGGGGGAGCTAACAGATCCATCTTGAAGGGAAACAGGGATAATGAGGCAACTGCACATGCTGTATCTTTTTCTTTCTCGGAGAGTGACTTCTGCCCGTCTTCTGGTGATGAGAGAACCGGTTCTGCTGAGATGACGTACCCAAATCGACCGGCCAGCCAGAGATCCTCAAAAAACGAGGAAAGACAAGAAGAGGCAGGAGGAAGGACCTGCAGCGGGATGCCCTCAAAGAGACTGAAAACCTAAGTATTGAGGACAGCAATGTTATTAACATTTCTAAATATCAATTGACGCAGGCGGAAGTGTCCATCTTACATCTCGGACTATCATTTGCCCCCAGTACTTCATTCAATCTGTTTACCACCATGGTGGATCTCTTTAAGTTTACAAGGAAGTTAACCCTCAAACGATTTTTCAACACCAGTAATAATGTGTCTAATAATGCTTTACCCATTTATGATGCTAACCAAACTGTCCCCATTTCCCTAGGTTTCCAGGACCAATGCAATCAACAGGATTTAATGGATCTCTTTATAGAGAATAATACCTTAGAGGATCCTGTTGATTTTCTGGGGAGTGTAAACTCGGGCCTGAAGAGGAAGTCAGTCTTCTACCCCTCACACATGAGGGGGCAGTATATTGACATCTTCCAGAAGGGCATAGAAAGAGATCTTTCACTCCTAGCAAAGGGTATAGGGACTAGGGGCATGCAGCGAGACAATTTAACAGCAGAACAAAGGTTAGCTTTGAAATGTCTGAAAGATAATGATTCTATCCTAATTAGGAAAGCTGATAAAGGTGGCGCAACAGTGGTACTGGACAGAGAGTACTACATATCCGAGGCACAGCGACAGCTGAACGACCCGGAGGCCTATCGTACCCTCGACAGGGATCCAACTCCCCAGTTCATAAGAGAGTTTCAGGACCTCTTGGACGAAGGTGAGATGTTACACGTTCTCACACCTAATGAGCGAGACTTCCTTACCACTCCAGATCCTATCATTCCCATTTTTCATCACCTGCCCAAGATACACAAAACACTCATTGCACCCCCAGGTAGACCCATAATTTCAGCTATTGGTTCCCTGGGTGAACACCTTTCCCAATACATAGATCACTTTTTGCAGCCACTTGTCCTTGCCTTACCATCACATATTATAGACACCAAGCACGTTTTAGCACTTTTAGCACCCATCACTTGGCACCCCAACTACACCTGGGTCACCCTAGATGTAGCTTCTTTGTATAATATCATTCAACACGAGCACGGTCTCACAGCGACAGAATTTTTCTTGCATACTCACTCCACTCTTTCCCCAGCACACATAGCTTTTATTTTGGATAGTATTAGATTTGCACTCACCCACAACTATTTTTCCTTTGATCAGCAATTTTATCTCCAAACACGTGGGACAGCTATGGGGACCGCATTTGCCCCCTCCTATGCCAACCTGTTCATGGGTTGGTGGGAGATGTCCCACGTGTTTGGAGATTCTAATCCTTTCAGGCATCATGTGGTGTTTTACAAGCGCTACATTGATGACCTGATCTTGATCTGGAGTGGTGGGGAGGATGACCTTTTGAAGTTTATTGAATACCTGGCAAAAAACACACTGAATCTGAAATTTACTCATACATATAATCAAAACCAAATCCAATTTTTGGACCTTAATCTATATGTAGATATTGAGTACAAGATCCAATCAGATATTTTCAGGAAAGAGAATGCCAGGAATTCATTGCTTCATGCAAAAAGCTGTCGCGCACGCCCTCTGGTCAGAGGCATTCCAAGGGGGCAGTTCCTGCGTTTACACCGGAACTGCTCGACGTTGGAGGCCTTTGTCCACAGGGCTGATGAAATGAGAGAGAGGTTCCTGTCGAGGGGATATGACGATATTGATCTTGAGCAGGCATACCAGTATGCACTACATACAGATAGGAATACTCTTATCGGTACATCAATAGGGGGTAGTGCCAAAGATACATCTGTCGGGAACACAGAAGCGCCATTCTTTATCACTAACTTTAGCGAACAAGCGAACTCTATCAAAGCTATAATACGCAAACATTGGGCCACACTGTCCCTAGATCCATTATTGAGTAAAATGGTGTGTATAGGACCAAAGGTAGTGTTTCGTAGAGCTCCTACATTAGGGAACATGCTGGCACCCAGCATGTTGAAAATAACAAATGACACAAAAACCAAACGTTCTTTCTTTCCGAGATTAATTGGATCATATAAATGTGGACATTGCAAAATTTGCCCTAGAATGATTAAGACTACGCATTTCTCCAACAAAGAGGATAGACACAAATATCAAATTAAATCATTCATGTCATGTCAAACTAATTTTGTGGTTTACCTACTACAATGCGGATGTAAAAAGCAATATGTGGGCCTAACGAGTAGAGCCCTGAAAGTCCGCATTCTAGAACATCTTAGGTTAATAAAAAACAAAGACATGACACATCCGGTACCAATTCACTTTAATAACTGTCCGTTGGGTACAGTAGATAATTTCCATTGTTGTGCAATTGAACACATAGCCATCCCCCCACGGGGAGGTGATAGGAAGAAGCTCTTACATCAACGAGAGGCACACTGGATACATACATTAAATACACTACAACCCAACGGACTTAATGTGGATTGGGATCTGCGATGTTTCCTCTAGAATTACTTAGTGAACTTTAACCTGAGATATGCATGCCCATAGGCATTTATGTACATGTATCAATTATGAAATCATGTGAACTGTGAATTTACTGTTATCCCTTGCTTTGTTTCTTATGTCTGTCTGATTCCCTGCCCCCACTTTCCTTCCCCCCCCCCGCTCCCCCCATCCCTATCCTATATCCCTCCCTCTCCACAACCTTTTTCCCTCCCCCCCCTTCCCTTTTTTTCCCCCTTCCACCCCCCCCCCTTTTTCCTTTCCCCCTCCCCCCCCCCTTCCTTGTTCATATACCCTTCCTAGTACTTCGAGGCCAAACAACATAAGGCTGAATTAATATGGCTTATGAGATTATGAAGTCCCTATATGTGTAAACAATGGATTTATATTGTTTTGGTTCTATTTAGAAGGAATGCGGACAATGGTTTTTCTTGCAGTGTTGTTTCTAGTTTTTTAAGTATATTTATACACCTCCAGTATACAGCCAAACAGTCTTATCTTTATGTATGTTTATTATTTGATCATCCCCTGGGTTGGCATGTTATGCACCTAGAGATGTCCTAAGGGAATAACGCATACAGGATGATTTATGTGCAATGAGACTTGTAAAAAAACTGTTTAATACTGAAGGAGTTAAAATCTTTTAAATCCGCTTTCGCGGGCTTTTAGGCTATTTAAGAGGCTGTCACCACTTCTCCCCACTCCGAGACGAAGCCCTCTGTGAAAGGGTGAAACGCGTAGAGGGGGAGATGCTGGTGTAGCCCTGTGTGTGTCCAATAAAGTTTTGTGAAGATTATCCTGGGAGCTTCTTTTCGGACATGCGCAGTAGCGCCGTTTCCTTCTAGTTTCCTATAATTGAATTGGTCCTAGTTGTAGTAAAAAAAACTATTATAATCCCAATGAAGAATCCCTCAAACACTAAACGTAGAACCCAAAAGACAACAATATTTGTTGTCGAAGAAAAAGGCGCTGGTCCCGGTAGCGGGTCCAATGTAGCGTGTTAAACATTTCTTCTCCTTGTCTGATTCTCAGCAAATATATTTTTTTTTATTATAGTAGCATATTAGCTTGAATTAGCAGCATGATTCAAAAGCATCCACCCCAAGTGTTGACCTTGTGGATTTTGCTCATATCACTCTTCTCACAGCATAGAGCTCTGTTGGACATTCTCACCTACAAGGAATCATGCCTTCTGCAAAATCCTTGAGGCCACTGCTCAGAAACTCTTTCTTGGGAGGCCACCAACATCCAAGAGGAGTGACCGTGCCCACAAATGGTAACAATCCCGGACCAAATTCGGTATCTTGTATACCATGACATTCACTCATACTTCTATATGGAACAGGTCAATGGTCACCTGGAGCATGGATGATTGTTGGAAAAAAACTGTAGAATATTGGAAGTTACATCAAAAATCACTGATGCTGACAGTTAAGTCCAGGTTCAAAACCAGGCTGTAGAGAACAAAAAGGGATAAAAGCAGTCACGGTTTTGCTTCAAGCTACATCTTGGTCGATAAGTGTTTAATGGGCAGACTAGATGGGCCAAGTGGTTCTTATCTGCCATCAAATTCTCCAGGACCTTCTTACAGGCCACATCACCTTTACCTCCACAGCTGTATTTAAAGCAAAAGTGGACTGGAAGTAACCTAGCGAAATTAAACTAACGTAAACACACCAAAGGAAAACATATTTAAAAACCTACTTAAATATACACATACTCCATAAGGAAGAGTGACTTTATATCCTTAAACATTAAACAAAAAATAATAATATATATATTTATTTTTTTAAACAGTTTTTATTGAGTTTTATTATAAGGGATGCAGAAAAAGAGAGAGGGGAGCAAGGTTTTAAGAAAAACAATTAGTTACAACTTGGATAAACAAATCCAACAAACATTTAATAACAAAAATATGTGATAAGCTCAGTAATAATCTTGGGTGGAACGGAGGAGAAAGGGAGAGTGAAGAGAGAGGGGAAAAAGAGTGTGGGGGGAGGGGAGTCCGAGGCAACGATCCATAGAGAGCCTGTTACTGGCCCTGTTCAAGTAATAAAGGCTTAACCAAGGCAGTACTTTCCCCCCCTTAATGATGATAAGAGATAGCAGTATTAAGAGTGATCAAGGGGGACAAGTGTATATACTAGTTCGGGGGGTGGGCGATAGCATGCCTTCAATGCTCAGTCCATGGTACCAATTTCTTAACAAAACATTTGTGTGAGCTGTGAGCTTTAGAAACATTACTTTTTTTTAATTCTTCCTTCAAGTCAAAAGGCGTTCTGCTGTCCAAAGTATAAGTCCACCTGACTTCATGATGCAATACCAGCTTGTCTAAATCGCCTTGGCAAGACCCAATGTAATTTGTTCCAAACCGGTAAAACTTCAAGTCCTTCAATTATGCATTATGGGCACTATTGTAATGTCTTGCCACAGAACTTGCTTCAGAATTATGGAAAAATATCATTCCTATGCTCCAGTATCAGTCTCCTGAAGGGTCCTACACCCACATAAATCTTGGGACATGGACACTTGAGCATATTAACAATCCCCCGACTTTTGCAATGAAAGTAATTACTAATCTTAAAACATTTATGTCCTGTGCCATTCTACCATGAACGCCCTTTGTCCTAGTTATAAACCTGCAGGCCTGGCAGTTTCTACACTTATAACAGCCAACATTTTGCCTTTGGTTGCCAAGCCAAGTGTTATGTTTGGCTAGGAACAACTAATAGATCCCTAAGATTAGACAATTTGCTGGCTGGATATTGGCCAGGTATTGATTTCAAATTGTCACCTTGCAGAAGAACATGCCAATATTTATTTAAAATTCCTTTCACGGTATTACAATGGGAACCATATGTACTCACAAACCTGGTCACCTCTTTAGTATCTATGGCAGATTATGTGACCAAAATTAAAAAATTTTGTATGTGTGTCAGAGAGACAGACTGCAAGCTGATTAAAATGTATTGAAAGCTATCTGATATATACCTATTGGAGAGAACTTTGCTTTTTCTAACACTTGTCGTCTTTTCTATTTGAGGCTAGCCAACTCTTTCTCTACTCACGTGTTTTTCCTCTATCCTTCTGGGGAACTGTATCAGAAAGACATAAACACGTGATTAGTAAAATACATGGATGGTAAAAGCAGCGTTGTCTGTTTTTAAACAACAAAATTAAGCATAATGAAAGGTCACTCAGGTATTTAAGTACTGTAGTTAATATCTACTGCTCAGAAACAGCAAACAATTATAATGTGTGACTTTTTGAACTTGGTAAAATATTTCCCTTGCCTCGAACAGACTATTTCTTGCTTGTATGCCCGTGTGGTTGTATGCCTGCGCGCTTGTATGCCTGCGCGCTTGTTTGCCTGTGTCCTTGTATGGCTGCGCGCTTGTATGGCTGCGCGTTTGTAAGGCTGCGCGCTTGTATGCCTGCGCGCTTGTTTGCCTGTGTCCTTGTATGCCTGCGTGCTTGTATGGCTGCGCGTTTGTGTGCCTGCGCGTGTATGGCTGCGCGCTTGTATGCCTGCACGCTTGTATGCCTGTGCGTTTGTAAGGCTGCGCGCTTGTATGCCTGTGCGTTTGTATGGCTGCGCGCTTGTATGCCTGCACGCTTGTATGCCTGTGCGTTTGTATGCCTGTATGGCTCTCCTGACATTTTTATAAACAGCGCACTTTTACTGCCAAGGCATTCCTGGAAGGGTTCTACAGAGTACCAAGAGGCATGACTAACCCTACTGTTCAAAATCCGGGACCTGACACGAACTCTGGATAATAACATTTAGATATTTGTAATCGTTTCAAGGAGACAAATGCAACATGGCCAGACAGATTTCCATTTGTCACTCAAACTTAGGGGCAAGTCTGTGAAAAAGAGTCTCGTTACATTCAGCAAACTCGCCTGAATGTATTGATTTATGTGTGTCTAAGTATTATAGAAATTAAGTCATGAGTCTTTCTATATTCAGTCAAGACTTTTTAAACTTCAGAAGAAAGGTTTATTTTCCCCCTTAAACCATAAATGTCAACCCAGCAGCTAATTTACGACAGGGATGGGCTTATGTTGTTTCAATGGGGGAAAAAAATAGTACATAAGTCTTAGCAAGGTAATATGATAACCAGAATTCAACAGAGGTGTGTTTTGGGATCAGAAAAAAATAGTTGCAAAAGGCCGGTAGATGATTAGAAAAACGCAATCAATTAATATAATATTTTTAATGTGCAGTAGCAAATGTACACATGACAACTAACTCTGATGCGTTTCGTTCCTGGTATGGAACTCCGTCAAAGAGTCAGTTTATACATGAAGAATTGCATATGAAGATTTATGCCATCGATCCAGACAGCTCTAGAGCACTAGTTACGGGGGTTAACCCCATTCTTCACTGTGTTTTGAGATCAGACACGTGAATTCCCATCTTTCCTACACCAATGACCTCTCTGGGAAAAACCTATGACATGGTCAATTATAGTAATTTCTACGTAAGTTTTATCCTTTTATTTGAAGAAACTGTTTTGCATTTATTATATTCATTATGTTTATTAGTATGTTCGTGTAATCTTTTTTCAGTAATCTACCGGTATGCACTCGGTACACGGAGACACGTGCCAGTCATACTGCTGCTGGAACTTCTGTTTGTGTTCTTCCTATGGGCAGCTCCTACGAATTGCAACAAGCTAAGTACATTGTTTCTTAGCTTTCCTCATACTAAATACAGTGCCACCATGCACCTTATGGGGCTTTTTCAGGGGCATTTTTTATCCGTGTTACACTGGTAATTTACAACTAGTATTACTACTGCTGGCTGTGTTTTTCTTATACCTATTATGAGCGCTATGATACTGCAGCACTCACACATTATCAGCATGTGTTTTTACACTTTGGCTCTATACTCACTAAGTGTATAACTTTATCTTAAGGACTACATTATGATACTTCCTATATTCTGTGTCTAATTGTAATGATCTGGTTTGATCCTATCATATTATCTTGTATACATCTGCTTCTCATATATTTGTAAATGTTTATATTTATGGTTTAAGAGGCTATAACTGGATACGGTCATTGAACCGTGCCTCTGGGCTCCTTGTATGCATATTTTATGCTAGCCCTATTTAGGGTCCTATCTCATTACTATACTGTCCTTATCTATGGATTATTATGTTAATGTGTATATAGGTAATTACTTTTACCAATGTGCGCTTGTGTTGTAACTACACGCCACTATATATGTACACTATTATATGACACTTGCTTTATACTTTAGATTGGCCACCTTTTGGTAAGCACTTATTGCTATTTTGATTTAATTCCTTTAGATTCAGTACTGGCAGATATCACTTTATTATACTGCCAGTTTTTTAGATAATAGTACTGCTTTACTGCATGCAGTTACTTTCTTCTGTTGGAATTAAATTTTATATACTACAGCTTGTATACCAATTGGCCATTTATAGTGTTTTCTTAGGTCTCCTTCCCTACTAACTTGATGTGGAAGTGTCTTTTGGTATGTCTTTAGGGGGTGGTCTTGGACCTTCTTACCATACCCCTCTATACAAATTTATTTTTATCATTTAATAAATTGATTTTATTATTATTCATCAATTCAACTTTACTTCATCTATCTGAGTGCATTCATGAGGGAACCTTTCTGATTTTTTTCTGCTTATGACCCCCGTATCACTTTTTGCACCAGATGAGATCTCTGATTTCACCATTTATTATTTCATTACTTTCAGCTGATGCGGGAGCTCTCTCCTTCCTCTCCCCCCTCCCCTTGTTTTACGTTGAGAAAATGGAGCAAGCGAGAGAATACAAGACGTTCAAGGAGTTTAGAGGCAAAAGGCAGGAGGGAGACAGGTCGATAGTTAGAAAGACAGGTAGGGTCAAGCTTGCTGTTTTTGAGTAATGGTATAACTGTTGCATGTTTGAAGGAGGATGGAAAGGTTCCAGAGCAGAGGGAGGAGTTAAAAATGTGTGTGACCATAGGGATTATAGTAGGACCAAGAGGTTTTAGGAGATGGGAGGGAATGGGGTCAAGAGAGCAAGTGGTAGAGGGAGAAGAGGTGATCAACAGCAACACATCCTCCTCTGAAACAGTGGAAAAAAAGTCAAGGAAGGCAGGAGGATAGTTAGGAAGAGGTGTAGGATGGAAGGAAGAAACAGAGGGGGATGTTCTGACGCATGGATTCCACCTTTTCCTTAAAATAGTCAGCAAAGTCCTTAGCGGAGATGGAGGAAGGAGAGGCAGCTGAGGGTGGTTTGAGTAGAGTATCAAAGACAGAGAACAGTTGGCGTGGGTTAGACTTGTGCTTGTTGATTAGTGAAGAAAAGTAGGCTTGTTTAGCTTGCGAGAGGGCAGAGTTGAAACAGGATAGCATAAATTTGTAGTGAAGGAGGTCTGCGAGAGTATGAGATTTCCTCCAGAGGCGTTCAGAGGAACGAGTGGAGGAACGCAGCATGCGCGTGTGGGAATTTAGCCAGGGTCTAGGGTTAGAAGGGCGAGGGCGGCAGAGAGAAAGCGGGGCATGTAGATCAAGAGAGGAGGACAAGGCAGAGTTGTAGTTCCTGACCAGGTTGTCAGGGTCTGTAGCAGAGCTGAGAGAGGAGAGGGAGGAGCGTAAAGTGGACTCAAAGTCAGGTAAGTGAATAGAGCGCAGGTTTCTGCAGAACCGGGGGGTAGATGGAGGTGGAGAAGGGGAGAAGCGAGATAGAGAGAATGAGATGAGGTGATGGCCAGAGAGAGGAAAAGGGGAAATGGAGAAATCGGAGAGAGAGAAGTTTTTAGTGAAAACCAGGTCTAAGTAGTGGCCATCCGTGTGGGTGCTGACTGCAGTCCACTGTTGAAGGCCAAAAGAAGAGGTTAAAGAGAGAAAGCGGGAAGCCCAAGGGAGAGAGGGGTCATCAATGTGGCAATTGAAGTCCCCAAGGAGAAGAATAGGGGAGTCTGAGGAGAGAAAGAAAGAGAGCCAGGATTCAAAGTGAGAAAGGCAGAAGGGGGATGAGTAGAGGTAGGTGGGCGATAGATGACCACCACATGGACAGGGAGAGGAGAGAAGATCTGGACAGTGTGAGCCTCAAAGGAAGGAAAAGCAAGAGATGGAGGAATAGGAAGAGTTCGGTAACGGCAGAGAGGGGAGAGCAGGAGCCCCACGCCTCCATCCTGCCATCAGTGCGCGGAGTGTGGGAGAAAGAAAGGCCACCATAAGAGAGGGCAGCTTCCAGAGCAGAGTCAGACTGAGTGAGCCAGGTCTCAGTTATAGCAAATAGGAGCAGAGAGTGAGAGAGAAAAATGTCATGTACAGAGAGGAACTTGTTAGAAAGGGAGCGAGCATTCCAAAGGGCACAGGAGAAAGGGAGAGATGAGGGAGGGTGGCAGGGGATGGGTATGAGGTTGGAGGGGTTGACACCAGAAGGAGAAGAGGTTGCAATTGGCAGGCGAGAACGAGCGCATGTAGGAATAGGGCAGGGACCAGGATTGGGAGAGATATCCCCAGAAGCAAGGAGGAGAAGCATGGATAGAAAGAGGATGTGTGAGGATGATTTGTAGGGGTGTTTTTTAGTGCAGGGGATATAACTGTGTGGTGTCAGAGGAAACATGTAAGAAAGGTGTTCATGTGAACAGAGAAGTGGTGAAGGAAGGAGAGATGGAGATATATGAATAGAGTTAGAGACATACTGAGGCTGGTAAAAAGTGCATAATTTGAGAAGAAGTGAAGTCACAGCAAATATAAATGGTAAAGGCAGCATCACAGCAGTAATGATGCAGTCAGGGATAGATGATATCCTTCTTTCCAGCGTAGTTCAAATGCAGGAATCAGGGCCAATAGGTGTTGTCCACTTCTTTTGAACTTCCTTTTAAACTTCAGTTGTTCAATAGTCCTGCCACTTATAATGGGCCACTTGGACATGGGCTGCATCCAAAAAACAACCGGCTCTCCACTTGAAAGTAAACAAAGTTTGGTGCTTATCCCATAACACAATAATAGACCATACGATACCGGTTGAAGCACGACATCAAGGGACAGCACACAGGTAAGTTGATCACACGGGGGGGGGGGTCTTGCTTAAAATGTTTGTCCTGGGCCCCACGATGTCTGTTGGTGGCCCTGCTTCCAACCAGGGCATTATTGGCCAGTAATGCCATGTTCTTCAGGGATTATTACTTAATTTGCACATTCACATGTCTCGGACAGGTCTGCAACCCTGCTTTTCCCCATTATCTCTTAGCATCCACTGCAGCCAGTGCTGCAATGGACCTACATAAACGTCTTCTTAGATTACAGCATACAGAGTTTTCAAAACCTCACAGGTCTCTTTTATGAGTGAGCACAAGTCTAAACTAGCTCCTGCTGAATTATTACAGCGTAGTGTATATATCACATATATAGCAAGGTGGCTGCCTCCTATGTAACGGGACTTCCTCCACCCGGTGGAAGATGTAGCCATTACTGATCATGTGGTGCATGATACCTACTGGTAACAGGAGGGCTGAGTCGTCTGCCGGTGGTATTGGGGACAAAGGTACAGGCTTCTGGGGTTCATATCCTACATATCTCTTTAGCAGTGCAGCGCCTCCATCTGCCTTAGACTCCAGGAACAGAAGGTGATCTCCCACAGTAGAACTATTGCCTCTCCCCCCAGTAAGGTCACGCACCAGGCAGGAGGTATAACAGGAATGGTTTATTATCTCTTCTGTACAGCACAGTAACAAGCAGGCTTCTGCCCGATGCAGTAACTCTCACCTACAACCGAAGGATGGTCCCTGGACCATCACTACAGGCCAAGGGCATCAGCAGCCGTCCTAGCTCTTCCCTGCCTCTCTAGAAGATGCAGAGGTATGGTCTACACTCACTCTCCCCCGAAGGGAAGAGGACCGGGGAAGGCCCAATACTCAGCCGTTCCAATGTGTGACCCGTCTTCCACATGTGGGGAAATGCACTCCAGAATTTGCGATGGTACTGCCTTTAAGTACTGCCAGGAGGATGGCACCAGGTCTGTCTCATGATTGGTCATGCCCAGGCCTGATGTCACCACCTCCCGCTGTCACTCAAACACAGCTCCTCGGAGGGGGAAACCCCATAACAACTACTGGCAAGGCCTGCTTGTACCAGGACTTGCTGCTAAGAGGGAAACAAACTAGTAGCCACAGATGGCATGGCTACACCTATAAAACCATCAGCGCAGGGAGAACCAGACCCTTGTTGTACGTTTGCGGAGGCAGAAAGTGGTAAGAATGCGGACGAGTGAAGGACTCTGCGGGAACAGAGACCTGAAACAGATGTGCGATACCCCAAGCGTTATTTTTTTGCCTTGAATAAAATACTACCCTGTGAGAGGTGTTTTTTCATGGTGACCCGCTTTGTAGTGCCCTTAGCCTTTTTTAATTATCTTTTTTTTTATAAGTATTCTTTTTATATTAATTTATTAAAATCTCTTTTTTCAATCCCTTTGTTTCTCCAACAGATATTTCACTTGTCGCACGATGAAGTGCCACTGACAATCTTTGCTTTATTTATTGTAATAAAACTTTGTGACAGTTGATAAATTGTTAGTAATTCTAGATTGGACCTGTTTACCAATACGCAGTACTGGTGCTGGACATAGCTTTTCTGAGTGACATATGCTTTTCATTACCCAAAGTAACACTTAAAAAATTATATAGATTGAAATTTTGAGGCCTATCCCATCAATGGACTATGTGCAATTCATATGATTTCTTTCCTATATTTGTATGGATATATAATTTCTATTACCAGAAGATATGTTTTTCTCAGTGAGCACTAGGTAAATATGGTTAAATAATGTCCTTTATTCAGGCTTTTTTTTTCAACATCATTTTTGTAATGTGGTACTTTGTTTTCTCCACATTTATGTATTAAAGCTGCAGACAAAGCAATATCCTACGTGTGTTCTAAAAAAAAAAAAAAAAATCAGTTCTGGACTATGAGAAAATACTTGTAGCACTTTTTTAAACAAATCTGAATTACATTTGTAATGTAATTTAACAAGCCCTTTTTGTTTCTATAGTAACCATTTACAAAGTCACATCCCCTTCCTAAACAGGCTCTGGCATAACCCTTTTTGAGCCATGACCTCCCTCTAGCAGTGCACTAATTGTATCTAGTGACTGTCGGATCACATGATCTTCCCCACAGAACTTTGCTTCTTTGGTCCTCTTCTGCTGCACTGACAGCCATTAAGTGAACCCCCAAGCCGAACCTTCGCCGATCGATCAGAGGAGAACGGATCGATCGTCAACTTAGCTAATTACTTATTGTGTGGATTGTATTGATGCACATATTAAAGGGGAAAATATATATACATGAGGGGAAAAAACCTCCCAAAAAACGTCAGCTTGGACTGCTGCTTTAATACGGCCCCCATAGACTGTTTACGTTTGTCTATTTTAATTGTGATATGTAGTCACCACTTCTTATTAGAGGGGTGAAGATTAATTGATGAATACATACATACAAAATACATACGCTTAGTCTTAGTGTGGCCTTGTCTAAACCCGAAGAAGGGTTGACTAACAGCCCTAAGTATTACTGCTTGTGTGTCTGGGCAACAAACATCTATCGTCTGATTCACTGAGGGTCCTAAACACCATTATTAATTTTTAATGGCCTACATTTATTTAATGGGTTGTTGAATGATGTAAAAAAAAAAAAAAAAGACAACTCGAAACATTTTGGACGGACTACTAGTTTCTGTAAAGAGTTAATTGCCTTTAGGGGTTTAGGGCTGAAGGAGAGGCTCAGTGAGTAAAGGCACTAACTGAGTTTGAAGCAGGGGAACCTGGTTCACTTCCTGGTGTCGGCTCCTTGTGACCTTGGGCAAGTCACTTTATCTCCAAGGGGCAGGGACTGTGTCTGAAAAATGTCTCTGTTTGCGGAACCCTGGTTGAGAATCACAGATAGTGTAACCCTCTGTGTGGTGTAATCAATACTCACACTGCCCCCTGGTGGATTCCTCCAGTGTGACATTGACACGTGATTCAGGATAGACAGACAGAGAAGCCAATAGGAAAAGCTGTAGAAGCAGAGCGACAAAAGCCTCAATTATATCAGAAACTGCAGAGCGATCCGGTGATTTCATCGTATTGGCGCTACATATGCACATGCAGAAGCGATTTGTAGCACTACTGCAGGGAGTCATGGCCAGATCATATCAATATACCTATTTGGTTTAAGATGCACTGTGATTTGCACAGCCAATCACGAAGCGGCTGTCACCTGTGAAAAAAAAAATCTCAGATCTCTTCACAAGACAGAAGCTTTGCAGCATGTTGTGATTGGTATGTGCGCTTTCATTGCATTTTATTGTTTTGAAGCTACGCAGCGTCAAGTGCGATTTCTGGTATAATCAAGGCCTAAGAGGGTTGGAATCTTTACGAGGGGCTGCAACAGCATGCAGAGGCAGTCTGAGGTGGCACCCGAGTGATCTTAGGATGGACTAAGAGAGACTGGGAGTCAATCCTTCCTGCACGAAGGACCAGCGAAGCAGCAAAGAAGCAAGAACGTGAACAAGACACAGGGCTGCCAACAAGGTGGGTCTGCCAGGGGTTGGCCAATTGAAATGAACAGGCGTTTCTGTGCCGCAGACCCGACACGCACTTTAAGGCTGCACTTATAGTGCCGGCGACAGCGACACGACGTTGCTTCAAAACAAATGTATTGAAGCCGTCACGTGCGCTTATAGTAGGAGCGACGTGATGGCGCGAGATTGGTCACGATCGAAGTCACTTCAATTTGATTTTTACATTGACCGTAGCGTGACGTCAGCGTCGCCGGCACTATAAGCGCAGCCTAAGGCCTCGGACATGGTCAAAAAGACCGTGCTGAGGCACGCTGAGGGGAAACATTATCCCTACCAGCGCAGCTTTAGACGGCGCTTCTGCACGCTTCCGCAGGCAGGCGGAAATGCAGGAGACAAGCAAGTTTAAATTTTGCCGCTGAGGGAAGCGCAGGGCTGGTCACGTGACTGCCAGAAGCCAACGGCAGTGCGTGACGTCGGCACCGTGACGTGGTGCCCTAGCCCCACCTCCCACCCGGCACACAAGCGCGCTCGCTTACGCTTATGCAGGGACACGAAAAATATCCTGCTTGAGCAGGAGCATGAGCGTCAGCGCTGCCCAGCGCCGCTCCCTGCACCATGTCCCAGGCCTAAGGCTGCGACAAGGGTGATGCTGAGCGGGCGCTCACACTCCGTGCGATCAAACACATTGCTCAGCTGCTTGGCGAGACAAAATCAATTTGTTTTGCCACTCGCTAGCATGTCACGTGAGCAGTTCCCCCCCCCCTCCTCCCCTCCCGAGCTCGCAACAGGCTGGCCACAAATCCAAGCAAAACCTGGTCGCAGCCTAAGAAATTACCATCCCCCCCAGAGTCACTGCCCTTAAGAGCTTACAATCTTTGACCTGAGGAAGAACAAATGACGTGACCAAGGTCACAAGAAGAGACAGTGGCCTTTTAACTGCCTTCACCTGCTTCAAAGGCAGTGACATTACCAACAAGCTATGCCTACATCCCCAAAACAGAGACCTTCTGCAGTAAAGAACAGACATGTAGAAGATAAGACGGCAATGTGCACATTCAGCAGCATTCAGTGCATGAGCAGCTACCTCTCCCAGGGATCATCATCACACAAAGCTTTATTCCCTCCTCTTAAACTAAGGAGAGGAGCTGGCATGCTGACGTCACATCCGGCTCTACCCCGTGCCTCTTATTGCAGCCTCAGCTCCATCTGCGCAAGTGCAGTGTTCACAGTCTTCCCTCACTCCCGTTCGCACTTGGCCAATCCCAGAACTCCTTTCATGCGGCTCGGCCGGCGAGGCCCCCGCGCCAGCCTATGAGCGTCGAGCTTGCATCGCCGTCCGGGCCCGCAGAGAGCGCGGCTGGGAGGGCAGAGAGAGGCACACGGAGAGAGAGACAAACTGCTGGGAAGCAAGATGGCGGCCGCTCGGTGACGGTGCCGCCGACCCACCGCGATCCCGGATAACCCGCTCTTGTTTGTCTTCTTTTTGCGCACAAAGAGGATCCACGTCCCTCCCTCCTTCCATACCTCTCATCAAACATCATTATTTTATATTGTTTTAAAGGAAGCAGCGCGCCCGGCTCCTCCTTGTCCAGGACCCCAGCAGACATCTTTTTTTTTCAATATATATAAAATTAAATATTATATATATTGTAGTAATAATAATATACTCGACAAAAAAAACTCATCGCCTCCTCTGGGTGCGAGGCCTCGGATTGACCGACATGACGTCCATACATTTCGTCGTGCACCCCCTGCCCGGCACGGAGGACCAGCTGAATGACAGGTAATGAGACTGAGGAGGAGGAGGCCGGTGAAGGCCAGAGTCCCCCCTCTTCTCCCACATCACACCGGCCGAGGCCTGAGCATCGTGACTAACCCGCCTCTCCATGTAACCCGCGGGAGACGGGACACAGTGCCGGCCCGCTGCCCGAAATACCAACATAATCGCAACAGTGCTCGTAACACCCAGGCTGTTATAGGCCGGAGTGATAACTCTGCGTACTACACATGTACATGTATACAGGCTCACAGACATATCTACACGTATCTGTTGTATGTAAAATGTACACATGTATATGTTTGCCTGCCCACACAACGGGAAGTGTTGGTGGCTTACCAGGTAACACCATTAAACCAGATACAATATTTAGAAAATATAAATTGAGTATGGCCACATGTAAGTATGCAAATCTTAATATACACACTGTAGATACGTGTGTGTATATATATATATATATACACTACAGTGCGTATATTAAGATTTTATGTACATCTATATCTCAAGAATGAATAGACACCGTTCTGTTGCTAACTAAATGCTTTTATTTGTGCGAGCTTTCGAGATACACTGATCTCTTCCAGCGATGTTACGTTTGTGTGTGTGTATATATAATATATATGCACACCTTTTGTTTAAAGCTTTAATATACACCCACTAATACACTATAAAATATTACAGGACTTAACCAGCAGCAAAATCATTATAAACAGGAATGAGTTTTCATTTGTTTTCCGTTGATTAGTTTTTCAGGTTTCCATGTACGTTGACACCATTTGGCGGACCGACACGCGTTTTTTCTTAGATAAAATGATAGTCTGCAGAGCTTGTGAAACCTCAGAGGTTTCTTCAACTGTGTATGACAAATCTGCTCTTCTCCAGGACAAATACTTTGAACTGTTGCTCAGGTTTGAAATTGTGCCGTATTCATCCCAATGTCCTAAGAAGTTTCCTAGCTGTAACTCCAGCGTCACGTTGCCAGGGCCTTGGGCCATAATGGTAGTTTTTTCCCCCCATGCCTGTTGGAGAGGCAGGATGCACACCAGGGTGCAGGAAGGTTACTCATCATGTCTCCGATTTCTGCTTGTCAGACCAGTTGACACTTCATATCTGATGCTGTCCTCGTGTGCTTTAGAGACACAGAGCAGTGCCTGTTATTAAGTAGTGGTGCCCTGTCATATGATTGCAATGACCTGATTAACAGAAAAGAAACCACTTGCTTCTCCTTGGAAAGATGGTGTCTGATTTAGATGTTTCTTGGAGGTATCGCTTTGTATTTACATAAAATAACTTCAATTGGCTCAAATACACAGCCTTTTTTTTGTGGGGTACCATGCAACATTACCAGTCTTGTATCCCCAATTGTATTTATCCCCATAGTAGTAGTTTGTGTGGTGCCTGCAGGTCAGTGGCAATTTGATTTTATTTATTTAGTACCGCTTCTATACATGTCTCCGATTGGAGCAATGGAGCCTATCGGGGTTAAGTTTGGGCTTTGACCTATTGACACATTTTTCCATGGTGCTCTGGTGTTTGCTGAAGGAAGCCTGCTCATGTATGCACTGAGATCCCAGCCACTGCAGCTCCTTCTAGCGCAGCACCTGAAAGGGTTTTACACGAGCAGCTACAGACTTTCAGTTTAAAATATGTTGTCAAGTGACTTAATGTATATTTTAAGCATTAACAAAAACCATGTCGGTATCACTCAAAAACCATTAAAGACCCAAACATATATTAATGGCTTCTGTCTCTACCATTGTTTGAGCAAAAGTTTGAACTTTCTTTTGGCTCTTATAATTTATTAGTTATATTTGTGCATAATGGATTACATATAATTATTGATTTGCATAAGTAAAATTTGACTAATGGGAGCAAATTCAAGCGCAAAATCTCTTGTGCTTAAGGTTTAGTATTTTTAGGCCTTTTTTTCCCCCTTTTTGCATCAGAGTGAAACAAATCAAGACTACTTTATTTTTTATTTTTTTTGCCTTGTGTATCTTTGCTGTACGCAGTGAAAACAACTTGTATTTTGTTAGGCTGGCAACTAAAAAAAAAAGAGCTTAAGGGGCTTAATCTTAAACTGTTGTGCCTTTCTGTGGCCGAGCCATTTTACAAAAGCCAGTAGGCATGAAGCTTGGGTTTGCAGTTTTGTTAAAAATAGGTGTAAATTGGAAAAAATACACAATATAGCGATTTGTCTCACTTGCAAGGATTGAAGGAAGTTTATCTGCAGTGTGAGAGGAGCCTGTTCACAGGCAGACTACGGTCCGGTAATATATTAAGTACCTTTGTGTTGGTCTTCTTTGGTATTGCGCGAGTTTTGTTTTCCACCTCTTCCATGCTATCCTTTGCCTCCATCTCATTGTGTAGAACCTTTCCATTGGTGGGCTAGGTAGTGTTGGAGCCAGATTAAATCACCTATGTACATATGAGCATTGTGGGACTCTGATTAATATATGGCTATATGCTATGCATATGTGTCCTCTAAACACTTTTTTTTGTAAACATACATTGTCATTCATTGTACACACAAGTAGTTTTATTTAAGATTAGTAGTCGGACACGTGGCGATGCAACCTGTTTGTGTCCCGCAATGTTGTCTTAAGTTTTGTTAAAATTGTTGAAGTATTTTCTCGCATTAATACAGAGGAGGGAGTTACTGCATGCTCTGAGCATGCAAAATCTCTTGTCTTGTGTCAGTTTGTAAACTGCTTCACATCATTTTTAATTTTTACCTTAAAGATAATTATTGATCTACAATCTCCAAAACCACACTTTCTGGGCTTTAAGTCGATTTTAGTCATCTATACTTGTAATCTGTCTATTAAGGAAACCTTAGAAACTATGTGAATTTGCCATTGATTGGCCATTGTACAGTCAGGTATTTGGGTGCTGAATTTTTCTGGGAAAAAGTATTGCCTATTTTTCCCCCCTCCATGTGGCTGTCTTATTCTGGCATTGCTGTATAGATGAGGCTACATCTAATGTGGTCAAAATTGGCTCATGTGATAGGAAATTTGTAAAACATAATCGACAAATCTCAATATATAATTGGTATGACAATTTGTAGAATAAAATTTCAACTAGATTCAGGCATCAAATAATTATAATCATGTCCCTTAACTGTACACAATATTAGAAAAAACAATCAACTACGTTTTACAGGATTACACAACATGCTAATGCAGTTTTTCGTATTCATTACGTCCCCCAATCTTCCCTGTTTTTGAAATGTTATGTTCAACAGCACAAGCTGTGCTGTTTTTGGCTGACTTACAGAAAAACTTAGCTTTTTGAATGTTAAAAATAAGGCGTAGTCCTACAATGCTTAAGGATGGCTTCTATTTGCCTAATGCCTTTTTCACAGTTTTAATTGTAATGACCACACTTGGCTTCAAGCAAGTGAGCGAAATCAATTATGCATTTCGGCTGTCTTGTTTGTAAACCAGAAAACTCTTAACTATATGGGGCAGATTTAGAAATCTCGCCCTCACTGCTGCACCTGAACCATGTCTGGGCTCTTCTGATTGCTGAGAAAACCCCATGGCATAACCTGCTGTGAAAGGGAGTGGAGAGAAGATGTTAATTCCTATTTGTGTGATTTAGTAGTAAGCATTTGGTTTGTAATTGTCTAGTTCTTGGTTATCTGCTCCAAAGGATGCAGAAGAAGAATGTAGTTATAATTGTAGCAACGCTTGGGGCTGGATTTCTGGAGCACATCGTCTCTCTGCCAATATTGATTGCATTTGCTTCTGCTTTTTCTCCCTTATCCAGCACTTTCACCCTGCCAACCTGTTGGCATTGACAGTTGGATCTCCAGCTGTTTAAACAGAGAGGATATTGTTATGAGCAGAAGCGTTTAAAAGCCTTGAGAATAAGGGTTCCTGTTAGGTGTAATCCATTTTGATAGACCAATAAACAGTAGGTTGGAGACTAGGAACAAATATTGTCGTCCCCCTCCCCCCCCCCCCCCCCATATGCCTGTAAGACTAGAAACAAGCAAGGTGGTATATAATTAGTTTGCATATAATTGGCTGCGACTTTATAATATTTGCGCTACATACAATGTGATTTCATAAAATCTGCTCTTATGCATAAGGTCTCCCAGTTTTGGTTTGAGAGAGATCCCTTAAGCGTGCCATGAAAAAGCAAGACCATTACTTACCCCCTCCAAATAACGATACACTTACGTACATTTTCATGAGGAAGGTTGGTAATTATAATTATCTGTAAATTTGAGGGAGGTAAACAGTACCCATGTTAAGTGGCAGGTATGTTGCTTTTATCGTTCTCAATTTTATGTTGCCTTTACTGTACAGTATATTGCTTTTATGGGTTATTTAGAGGAGTAATGAGAGCCAAAGCAGAAAAGAGCTAATTACTTACCATTTGTGTTTTTGCTTTAAGCAGCAATACTACATCTCTATCTCTCCCCCCCCCCCCACTCACCCCCTTTTTTTTTCTTGTATGTAAAACGTGTCAATGTATAATTCTACTTTGTTACCTAAGCAGGCAATCGTTTGGCCTTCTGGCTATGCTGCAGTCAGTGAAATACTGTAGCTGATATGTAACATTATATTATGAAGTGTAACGCATTATTACAGCTTTCGGAGCAATAGTCTGCTGTTTAGAACACAGCAACAGATCTGTTTGTGATACTTTGTTGCCAAAAGGTAGAGCTCAAAAAAGTTTCGGCCTGGTTCAGAAGTGTATGTGGATATGATCAGTACATAAAAAAAAAATTGTAAAAATGTCAAATGTAAAAAAAAAAACATATGCTAGATATGCTGACAGTATTAGCTAATACTACAGATCTGATTTGATTTTAACCAAAACATAGTATTTTTAATGTTTTCCTTAAACGACCCAAATCCAGCAATTTATCTTTCTTTGGAAATATTTTGTTATATATTTGATACAATGTAGAACAGATGTCAAAATTGAATGCAGAGATATTTAATGAGACCCAAGTCAGGAATATATTCAGCTATCCTGGCCAATTATAGTACTTTTGCTGTGCAGTAAAAAAACAATCTATTATAGTCTGCTTTTTAAATACCGCTTTTGATACTTATTTTCTTTCTATTTTTTTTAAATACCACATGGTCTTCTCATCATGATGTTCATATTTATGTTTGTGAACTCCTATCTATCTGACCTGTCCAAGACATGTGAATGTGCTCACAAGTGATCTTTTTATTTGCTATATACAAGACGGTGGAGGTTTCTTGTTGCCTTTTTCACCCACCATAACTTAAAATGTGATGGTAAATCCTACAGCCTTGAAAATTGCAAAGCCAGTACAACCAACTTCACACTGAGACCAATTAAGGTTGAAACATGTCTGTGAGTGGTTTCTCTGGCTTTGCATCTGATTCCCATGCTGTGCTAAAAGCTGTGTTAACAGCGAACATTATCTTATTAGGGTTCCATGTAAAAATGGATTTCAGGCAAAAGGTGACAGTGTGCTCATTTGCATGTCATTTCCCCAAATCCCTTGAGGGGGAAGCACTGTATGCTAGGTCAGGGGCGCGCAAACTTTTTTTTTTTTGCTGCTCCCACCAGCCCCTGCCTGCTCTCCGTTCTGAGCCCCCCCTGCTTACCTCGCGCAGCGTCAAATGACTTCACGTCACATGACCCCGCGTTGCCATGGACATGTGATGCCGGCAGAGTCCAGGTAATGTTTTTTTTTTTTTTTTATTTATTTATTTTTTTATACATAGATGGGTATGTGGGGAAGCATGCATTGGTATGGCTCGATCTTGGGGTGTTACTGTAATTTACCTTCTTTTTTTTTTTTTTTAAAGTATCAATCCCATTTATACTAATGGGACCTATGTTGGTCCCAAGAGTAATTGCACCTTTAAAACATTCGACCACATCTCTGTGATGTAATATAGTAAATAGTTTGCATCATGACTAGAATGTGCATCACAGAGAAGTGGTCTTAAGCAGATGATACACAACCTTAAAAACAAAAAAAAGTTTTTTTTATGTGAATCTTTAACACATGCAGTGCTGAGTAGCCTCTTTACTCCATTGTCTACCTGCACTGACGAAGCAATATTTCAATCTTGACTACTGTAAGGCTCGCAATATAGTTTTGCAGTGGGTCTTGCAATAAGAGTTCAAATTTTGTTATTCACGGAAGGATTAATGCTCGTGTTCCGTGTTATTATTAAAAAGGCCCCAGGATAGAAGGTACAAAAATAATTTTTATGGTCTTTGGAAAATAAATGCTAGTAAATGTATTTTTATCATGTACCTATTGCCCTACACTTACAGCTATTTTGTGTAATGAGAACATCAATAATTACTTTAAAACAAAAGGAAAAATGAAGGACGTCAAGATTTACAAACAAATGTATAAAATAAAAGAAACCCCATGACATTTAGTTACCATGAAAACAGCATTGATTCACACCATTCATGCGTTTTTAACCCATAACACACAGTTGGTTCCGTTTTGATTTTACACGGTAATGCTGCTTTATGAAACATTTTCTTATTCACAACTTCTAAAGATTGTTACAATGATCAGATGCAGCGAAAAAAGCCTTTTGTCAGCACATTCACTGCTCAAAAGACCTCCAGTACACTGTAGGAGTCAAACCAAATTCTCCGTATTAGCAAGAACTTTTTTTGTTTGTTTTAACAGGTTTATACTATCACAGGCTCTCATTTTGGCAGTTTAGGGTGGTTTCAAGTGGCCATAGGCTGATAGCTTTTGGTGTTCCAGTCAGTAACTGATATATGACACAATGTTATTACTGTAGAATTTTGAATAGTGTTTATTGATTAAATCAGTGTCTTCTGAATTTGACCACATTCTTGTGGCCTTCAAGTTGCTGTATCTCCCTATAATTTTGGTACAACTACAATCACTTCAAGTTAAGTTTCCATATACACGAGGCAAATTCTAAAACAGTTTAGGGCATGCATTTTCCTGTATATATATATGAAGTATTCCTTTCTATGCAAAATCAGGAATCACATAAAACCGTGATATACATTAAAAGCAAATGAGCATTGTATTTTTATTATATATTCTCATCGTTTGAAAAACCCACTCGTCTATTTTCCTGGGACGAATACAACATTTGGCGTGACTTGTGGAGCAGCAATGCAGAGCCTGGCCGCTTTGCTTCTAAAGAGGTTCTGTAGCAATCGCTGCTCTGCTTCACCAAATAGTGCTCTGTACAGCTTTACTCAAGCCATTGTGGGACGCGACTTTGTAACAAGTGGCCTCCCACAGTATAAACATTGTTTTGCAGGACAATGTGCTGCCCAGTTCACTACGTTGATCATTGTGCAAGTGGTAATAGAATGCTTGCTTCCATTCTTAAGTGTGGGACAAGGTTTTGATATTATATACATTTAATGTTTTTTTTTTTTTTTTTTTAAATGAAGAGAACTTCTTGTACAATGTTTTGATTAGTGAGTGTAAACCAAATACAGGGCCTCGTATCTTTATTTCATGTCAATATTTTGCTGGGTTTATTTCCCCTTGAAGGTGAAGTTGTGATTCGGTGCATCAGCTATGCGGGAGAAAATGAACCGGACTGCAGACTAAAGGCACAAAACACTATTTATTGGCACATAAGAAAGCAAGGGGTATAAAAGCCCTCTTACGCGTTTCACGCAGACACCTACGCTTTGTCAAAGAGTAGATGAGATGAATATATACAAGCTTTCAAAGTGAATTCAGCAACAACTTTGGCTGACATTGTGGGACATCTCCTCTAATACTTGAATATACTGTCTGGGATTTGTTTATATGTTGTCTTTCATAAATGTATATGGACTTTTCTTAGTGAAGCATCACTTGGGAGTTTTACTCCCACTCTCTTTATTTCCCCTTTAATTTTTTATAGGTGAGGTGTTCTAGAAATGTTTTCTTTTCTATGAGTTAATGTTTATGGAGGCCCATATCCTAAGGTTTAGCACTACCAATATGAATAGGGGTGAAGGCGTTCTAAAGCTTAGCAGCCTCTTGTGGATCTAGCACCCTTTTGTGGATCTGGGCCATAATTTATTGGGAAGCATCCATCTTGTAATTTAAATGTACTAGCCAGGTATTCATGTAATGAAAAATAATTGAGAGTTTGACTATGGTTAGGTACACAATGTAAGTTACGGGGAGTACAAAGTGACACACACCCTCCACCGTACAGCAAGTAGAAATTCCACTTATGAGCACATTCACGTGTCGGAGGTCCACAACCCTACCTTTCCCCACTATCTCGTAGCATGCAATGTTTTCACTGCAGCCAGGGATTCTGGTTAATGACATGCACAAATGAGCACTTTCACTTTTTTTGCTTCTTGTCCATCTTAACATGGACCCCTATAAGTGTGTTCCTACTGTATTACAGAGCTTTTTCAGCACAGTTTGGGTTAAAAAATGCATAGTCTCTAAACCTACTTTCGGACAATTGTCAGTGGGTGTTTTTATTGGCCATGTACTTCTTTAACCCAGTCTGTACTGAAAGATTTATGTAATACTAGCTGATATACCCGGCGTTGCCCGAGATGTAAATCCGTAATAGGTATTATTATTTATAAATAGTTGAAAAGAAACATGGAAGAAAATGTAATACGATATTGTTGTTTAAAAATGGTTTATTGTAAACACACCACAGTACAGTGTACATTTTGGTGACATAAGTGATGTAAAAATGTGAGCGGGTGTGAGGCGCCGGGTGGGTGGTGAGTGGGTGCGGCGGCTAGTCAGTGATGTCGGTGCGTAGGGGCGGGAGGCGGCGGTGTGTGTCGAGTGTGGCAGGTGGGTGAGAGGCGGCAGGTGTCTGAGTGAGGGCGGCGGCTGTGGGGCGTAGGGGTGTGATGCGGCGGGTGGCTGAAAGGCGGAGGCGGCGGGAGTGCGGGCGGCGGGTGGGTGAAAGGCGGGAGGGCGGCAGGCGAGTGGGCGAAAGGCAGAGGCGGGAGTGCGGCGGGTGGGTGAAAGGCAGAGGCGGGAGTGCGGCGGGCGGGTGAAAGGCAGAGGCGGGAGGTGGCCGGCGGGTGGGTGAAAGGCGGGGGGAAGGCAGGAGAGGGGGGGGGCGGAATGCAGGTGCGGGGGGCAGTTGGAGGCAAGGGGGGTGTCACTGTCTGTCCCTGTGTGTGTCTGTCCCTGTGTGTGTCTGTCCCTGTGTGTGTGTCTGTCCCTGTGTGTGTGTCTGTCCCTGTGTGTGTGTCTGTCCCTGTGTGTGTGTCTGTCCCTGTGTGTGTGTCTGTCCCTGTGTGTGTGTCTGTCCCTGTGTGTGTGTCTGTCCCTGTGTGTGTGTCTGTCCCTGTGTGTGTGTCTGTCCCTGTGTGTGTGTCTGTCCCTGTGTGTGTGTGTCAGTGTGTCTGTCCCTGTGTGGGTGTGTCAGTGTGTCTGTCCCTGTGTGGGTGTGTCAGTGTGTCTGTCCCTGTGTGGGTGTGTCAGTGTGTCTGTCCCTGTGTGGGTGTGTCAGTGTGTCTGTCCCTGTGTGTGTGTGTGTGTCAGTGTGTCTGTCCCTGTGTGTGTGTGTGTGTCAGTGTGTCTGTCCCTGTGTGTGTGTGTGTGTCAGTGTGTCTGTCCCTGTGTGTGTGTGTGTGTCAGTGTGTCTGTCCCTGTGTGTGTGTGTGTGTCAGTGTGTCTGTCCCTGTGTGTGTGTGTGTGTGTGTGTGTCTGTCCCTGTGTGTGTGTGTGTGTGTGTCAGTGTGTCTGTGTGTCTGTCCCTGTGTGTGTGTCAGTGTGTCTGTCCCTGTGTGTGTGTGTCAGTGTGTCTGTCCCTGTGTGTGTGTGTCAGTGTGTCTGTCCCTGTGTGTGTGTGTGTCAGTGTGTCTGTCCCTGTGTGTGTGTGTCAGTGTGTCTGTCCCTGTGTATGCTGGGGGAGGGGTCAAAAACGGAGCTGGGGGGGGGGGAGTCAAAAACGGAGCTGGGGGGGGGGGAGTCAAAAACGGAGCTGGGGGGGGAGTCAAAAACGGAGCTGGGGGGGGGAGTCAAAAACGGAGCTGGGGGGGGGGGGAGTCAAAAACGGAGCTGGGTGGGGGGAGTCAAAAACGGAGCTGTCAACCCCCCCCCCCTCCAGCAGTAGCAATTCCTCACCTCAGGCAGCAGCAGTGTGGCCAGGGGTTGGGGACCCTTGGGTTAGGGCGTACCGGCCAATGAGAGCCGTGGGGGGGCGAGCAATCCGGAGGGGTCCTCACCTCACCTCAGGCAGCAGCAGTGTGGCCAGGGGTTGGGGACCCTTGGGTTAGAGCGTACCGGCCAATGAGAGCCGTGGGGGGGCGAGCAATCCGGAGGGGTGAGACGTGTGTATATACTGTTAGACCACACCGGCCAATGAGAGGTGTGCGGGGGCGGGTGGGCCAAGGGAGCCATCTCATTGGCCTGAGACGGAGTGACGGGCCAAAGGTCCAATGTGATTGCCCCTAGACACAGGGACATACAATGTTTTCAAAAATATAGATATATAGACAGGAGGCATACGCTTGTAGGAATCCATGTTAAAATGGATAAGGCACAAACTGAGTGCTCATTTGCGTGTCATTACCCAGAATCCCTAACTGCAGTGGAAGCATTGTGTGTCTAGAATGCCAATGAGGTGGTGTGGGCAGTTAGAAGTTGTTACTTTTGCTAGAGAAATTATAGGGACTTATCAATGAGACTAACGTGATAAATGTGTCGTTTAACTTCCATACATTTGATACATATGTTAAAGTAGATATTTTTGGCTTTCTACTTACAGAAAAATTGGTCAACTAGGATAGGGGTGCGCAAATTTTCTGCGCTGCGCCCCCCTTCCTGCCCAGCCCCAGTGTTTGCGCCCCCCCCTACATAGGAACCTGTGCCAAATGACACCGCGGAGTCATTTGACGTCACCTGACCCACGGCGTCATTTGCAGCGCGTTGCCGCAGGCCCATGTCAGTCATTTGACGCCATGGCAACGCGTCGCTCGCAGCCATGGTAAGTAAGTTAGAAGCCTCACGTGCTCCCCAACATTTAATTTAAATGCTTTGGGGAAGAGCGCGGGCCTCTGTAATTACTGCGCCCCCTCAAAAAAAATCTCGTGCACCCCTGAACTAGGAGATCCAAACGTCTCATCTCTGCTGTTAGTTTCAATGTTTCAGAGCATTTCATTGGTATGAAGCGAGTTTTGCGATTACTGCTAATGTGGGACATGTAAGGTTAATGTTTACTTGCTGATGTATGAAGATCCTCTAACTATAATTTAAACATGCAAGCTATGTAAGCAAACATTTTAGCAATGAAGTGAAAGCACATAGCTATGTCATTTTGCTATCATTTTGTTTCTTTAAATAGGTCTTTTTAGTGCAACACAGGTCTCTCTGTACAAGGATCTGCAATAGTGTTGTCTATTGCTTTGTAATGGAATCAGATTATATCTCCATGCTCCAATTCCAGAGCAAGGTCGCTACCATAGATAATGTGGGCACTAACTCTGATAACATATCCATGCCCCATATACAGTATGGTGACTTCTACAATGATACTATTTGTTTGACTGCCTGTGCATTGCATTTAGTTGGTGACAGTAAATACTTTAAATTATTTTGGATGATGTAGCAGCACCTTGCTACTAGTAAGTACTGCTGCATCCGGCGGCGGCGTGCACGTCACTTACCAGACCAGCGTTTCTCCCGAGCTGGCCCCAGTCCCTCCTCGCTGCGCACTGTGACAAGTCAGTCAGCAGGGGATACACGAGGATCGTGATCCCAAGCGGCGACACGTCACGTGGCCTTGCAGTGAGCCAATGAGGAGGGAAGCTGTCTGGATCTACGGGAGGGAAGTCTGTGAAGACGTGCATAGCGCCCTCCTCTGGTGCCCGTTTCGCAGGCTGCCCGGGGCTCTGTGTGCTTCCCTGTGTGCTGATCCTCCCCCACGTGTGCCTGTGTGTGTTCTTCCCTGTGTGCTGATCCCCCCCCCCCCCACGTGTGACATTGTGTGTGTGTGTGTCCTTCCCTGTGTGCTGTTCGCCCCTGGGATTCCTGACTTGTTTTGTGTCACAGTGCGAGAGGCTCCGGGAGTGAGAGGGGGCCGGGGGGGGTGGGGGGGAAGACAGACAGCACGAGAGCCCTCCGCTCAAACTACGCCCCCCCTCTCAAACTACGCCCCCCCAGCTCCCGCTCCCTACAGACCGCAGGTCGCGGTCAATTGCCTCTCCACGCGCCGCCTGTCTGCAGTGCGGGCGCGTGGTCTGAGGCAGCGGGGCCTTAGCCTAAATCTAGCAGTCCTCTAAAATATGTGTGTAGTCAAAGTTGCCTTAATATGGACAAGGTCTAAATTCTGTACAAGAATTTCTCATATTTGTAAAGAAGTTGTTTGGGGTTTTTTGGAACTAGGGTTGGCCAATAAAAAATACATTTCCCCACAATATTAAGAAAATTTGATAAACATCCACTCAATTGCAAAAGACATCTGTTAAAATTAAATTAATAACTTTTTCAGAATAACCAAATGAAACGTAATACATTCCCAAATATTTGCTGGTTTCTGATACCTAAAACATGTATTTAAAGTAATCACATTTAAAAATGGAATAAAACACCCCTAGTGTCGCTCATTACGGAACATCTCATATAGGGTGGAGAACGGATGAGATTAAAAAGAAAGTGATCTATTGAAGGGGGGTGTAACGGGTGTCGAGATCCCTGTTTAAATTAGCAGGCCTGCCTTTAAAAAAACTAAATATTGATTTAAACTGCATGTCTCCAGCTGTCCCTAAAAATGTCAAGAAGTCCATGGCTGACTGATATTAATATCATGATAATAAACATTTTCAATATTTTTTTTGTCACGATTACTATAATATCGGCATGTTGTCCAACTTAATTGGGGCATGGAGATGACCAGGTTCAGGAGGAGGTTCGAGGCCCAGCAGGAGTCGGGTTTGCCTCGCAGTCCGCTTATTGACTTATAGGGAAAACTGGAAAAATATATCCATTACTGATGAACCTAGTATGGGGGGGGGAGGGGGCCTCCAAACAATCATTGAGAATGCCAAATCTAGATGGTTCTTACAATCTTTATGTATAATGTAGTTAAATACTGGCCCTAACACTGAGCTCTTAGTAGTGATAGAAAATACAATTGAAAGGTTTACTAAAGTGAATTTTGAAAGGCTTTAGGGACCACCAGGGATTTCCGTTTCAGAATTGCTGCTCAAGAACGTGAGGTTACTATGGAAACAGAAATAGATTTTTTTCTTTAGTACTTACACTACTTATCTGACTTACAAAAAGAGAAGAATAAAGGTTTAACCCCCATCAGTGCATCCTAATCTTTCTTTCCCCTGGGCTGATTACAATATTTCTTCATGAGCAGATGGATCTTTATTTATTATTTTGGTGCAGCTTTGACTTAGAGTAAGACTTTACATATTTGTTTCTCTCTACGTGCCCTCTTTCCTTATGTGCTGGCTCATGTATTTACCCAAGTTGGCTGGTAAATATATAACCTATCAATATTTATCCTGACCTGGGCATAAAGAAATCCTTGCATTTGGCACCCTGGTCTTACCACGTTACTTAAAGGAGAAAAAGCAGAAAAAGGCAGCGCACTGCCAAAAAACAGGAGGAGGCTCACTAGTACAATAAAAAAAAAACCTTTTTATTGTACTAGTGAGCCTCACGCTGCCTTTTTGCTGCTTTTTCTGCTTTCTGCTACCCTGCTGGTGGATCAGCACGCTGCATAAGGAGGAACCGCAATAGGACCGCACTGGAGGATGAAGCTGAACAGTGAGTCACCCTTGTGGGTTCATGCTACCATTTAATTCAGTCTATGGGACAATCTATGTAATACGTGTGTGTGTGTGTGTGTGTGTGTGTGTGTGTGTGTGTGTGTCAGTGTACACTAGGTACTACCCCCCTTCCCTATAAGTGATGCTGTACTAACTGTTAGTCTCAGTGCAGAGGTCCAGGCGGATATATGTATGGGACTGATCTGTTTTTATGCGCTGACCACCCACACTCATGTTACTTAAAGGGGCAGAAACCTGGGTATGTTTGGATTCTCTTTAGTTACTGGTAGAGTTGGGTAGTACCAAATAATGGTAATATCCCCATAATAAAAAATGACAAGATGGTGAACAAATTTATTATCGTGGTATTAATGACGTTGGTCATAGGAGTCAGTGATTTATGGGACAGCTAGTGACGTGCCGTTTTATTGTACTCCTATAGTATTAGGAGCAAGGATTCCCTGGAGATATACATGTTCATCTGATTGCCACTCTTGGTACCAGGATATCCAGTAGATAATTGCCGTGGCCCCTGGTCTTTCATCCAATGACAGACTTCGGGATGAGGCCATAAAACTGTCACGTTGTATTTGGGTTGATTCAGATTTTTTTTGCATGTTGTGATATTTCTTTTTGTCGACCATTTTTGTAGTCTGGGCATGCACAGTGTTTTTTCAGATGATTCATTTCTCGAGTGTTCAAAGAACATCTTCTGACTGGCATCCCCAGAAGGGGTCAAAATTGAGTTTTTTGAGGATACAGTACTTTAAAAATGTGCAAAATGAACATTTTATTTTGTGTACCATTCGAACCAAGTTTTTTTTCTTCTTGCTTTCTGCAATTCTATATATATTTAATTTGTCTATTCATCTGTAAGTTCATAAACAACTGTTTTCAAAGCGGTGCTATTCCAGAAGACCTTACAGCCAATAAAAAAAAAATGGACCAAAAAGTGCCTTCCAGTGCTGCGTCTTATGGCATATAATTATTGACCATCGTTTTTTGGCCATATTCATAAAGCTTTGACAAACGGAACCACAAACACATTGGGGGTGACTTATTTTGTAGTTGAGCTTTTTTTGAACCATGATTGTTATCTTTAAATGGCAGCAACTTATTCCACAGCCCATTACATTGTGGGGCTAAGAACAAGAACAAAACACAAAATGCACAGAACTTAAAACAAAGTGAAACAGTAGGTAATGAGGTCTGTGCTCCGGAAGAAGCTGTGTGGGATGTGCTGGTTTACCAATAGATAAATTTGGTTCGTGGTAAGAAATAGATTGTAGCAGTTTTAATGGGCGAGAGCAGATTACATTTGTGATGCCCTTGAGAACGGTCACATCTAATGTGTTCAGTGTCTGAATGTGCTGGGAGAAGGGGGTTAGGTGAATGTTGTTTTTTGCTTATTGGTAATTAAGCGTTTGTGGGAGAAACTTTGATGCATGAACTCATCCCATATCAACTCTTATGGCCTTGTACAGCTCCTTTCATTGCCCTCTGCATTTGGTCTATGACATTTAGCCGAGACACGATGCCGCTGGCGTTCCACCACCAGGACAAGTCGCCGCCGGGACATTTCGAGTTGGTGTCTGTCACACACTCGTCCGACTGCCTGCTCCGTCAAGCCAGGTCTGATAAGTGCATGTTTAAATCTCCTGTGCGGGACTGCTACACTGCATAGACAAGCTGCTTCGATGCTCCATCTTTAAATGTCCCGCATTTCTCAGACCTGGCTTGTCGGAGTGGGTGGTCAGACGTGGCAGACCTGACTTGTCGGGCGTGTGGCGTAATGCCCAACGGCGAGCTGCCCTGCGGCCATCTGTCCCAACAGCGGAATGCCAGTGGCATCTTGGTTACAGATAACCGCTCCGTTCCGCTCTGCATTGGCCTCATGAATTATAATGGAAGTGGAGGAGGGAATGTCTGTATGGGAACAAATTGAGTACTGCACCCTGAACTGAATTCTTAGATATGTTCTGCATAAGGCAGTCGCTAAAACCGATTTTTCCTCATGATCATAAATATTAGTCATTGATATGAACTATTTTTAATTGCCTAAATTGTGTTTGAAGACCTATTAGAAAGTATAAGGAGCACTCGGTGCGTGGTATTCTACCATGGCATTCTGTCTGGCTGGGAATGGTCAGTGTTGTACATATAAAGTAATAATAGAAAGCACTCGTGTAGTCTTGTGAAAAAGGTGTTTACTTTTTATTGGGTGGTCAACGTTTCAGTCCTAATTGTGAATCTTGTGGTCTTGAGAAAAGTTCAAGATTAGAACCCGAAACGAAGACCACCTAATAAATGTAAACCCCTTTTCTACAGGACTACGTGGGTGCTTTCTATTTTTACGTTTTAAGCCATTTTAAATACTGTTTAGTAGTCTGATGTTAATTACTAATGTTCGACTTTTTTAATTGAGTTCTCTACCCCTTTGCCATCTCAGAGTAGTGGCGGCTGCCAGCTGAAACCTAAAAGTCCTTTTTTTGTGGATAATTTAGAGAACTGTTTGCATGCTTACTGAAGAAAAATACATCCTAGCATTTGGGGTTATTTTCAAAATACTGCTTTTGGATTTTATATGGGGCAGCTTTATATGAAAAAAGTACCCTGTATTGAGACAAATTTAAATGGGGTTTACGATTTACCATAAGTGTTAATTTATTTATAAAATGTTTTAGTAGGAAGTAATAGATTGAGTTACCTCTCATTTTCAAGTACTGATGCAGCGGCCGTTATTCGAACACATCACGGCGCCGATTTTGAGTTCTCTGCTGTTCCCCACACAGCATGAACGCGGCCAATCGCCCCAGGCACCCGCGCTTATCGCTGATGTTTTGTTTGAATTTCATGGATTCTGTTTCTTCGTTTGCATTAAAATGGATGAATTGTAATGTGTACAGTACTGTGCTACTGTGCTACTCTTTCAGTTTCATGTTTTTAAAAGCCAGAACACTAAAATGCGTTTTTCTGCACTCGCCGCGCTCGCATCTTAGTGCGGGAAGGCTGGAATTCATCCCGCGGTTTCAAATCGGGATTCTGATGTACATGACGCGGGAAGTGTTTGAATAACGGCCGCTGCATCAGTATGTCCTGGGCATAGTTAAGATGACAAATACATGGTTACAAATGCATAGTTACATTAAGTGGACAGGGTTATATATAATATATTCAAGACATTGCAGACACAGTTAAAGATAATATATATTATATATTATAGGCGTATGGAACAGTTACAGACCAGATTAAAATGTGAGACAGCTTTAGTTTTGAAAGAATTTAGACTGGTGGCGGCTGTGAGAGGCTCAGGTAGATTATTACAAATACAGTTACATAAGTGAAAAGGGTATATACATTATATACAACACACAGCATGCACAGATCCGATCGGCACAGTAAGTGGGCTACATTATGCTTTTCTTCTGTCCGTGCCTGTGTAGATTGTGCACCCGTTAAATTATACCTGGTTATACGGAGCTGGCGTTCTAATAATGGTAATCAAACATGTTGGATAATACACAATTGAAAATCTTCAGAAGTATGGCTACAATACGGTTGTCATTGTACATTGCAGAGCTTTTCAAATTGTATCTTCTAGATGGCCAGTTAAACAATGGAGTTCTGCCGCAGTCAAATTTGTGTGAAAATCTTGGTTTTGAAATCCATACAAATCTATTTTGGGACTTTGCTTAATTCTACATTCTTCCTTTTTTTTTTTTGTCTGCAGGTTACGGGAAGTTTCAGAAAAGTTGAACAAATACAACTTAAGCAGGTAAGAGGAAATCTATTGGAAAGTAAATCAAAATAGGGTGTCGTGTTAGAGCAGCAATCCCACCAAATATCTTTTTATTTATTTTTTTATTATTATTTGAAATGTATGTATGTATTTTTTTTTTTTAACGGTTGTAATCAGGGGAGGAGAACCATGTTTTCTGCTCATGGAACCTCCGATTCCTGAGATACTTACCGGTGAAGTCACTGGTATTCCTGGTTTCTTGCGTGGATTCAAGATGGCTGAACCAAAACAGATGGCTTGCCACACCTGTGAGATCTGTGCCGCCATTTTTGTTTCTCCTGCAGAGGCAGATATACCGGTAAGCATCTCAGGAGCTAGGTGTTCCACAGAGCTGAAAACGCAGTTTAGCTACAGAGGGACTGTAACAAACAAAATGCAAACCATATAAACCAGCTGCCATGATGGCTGCATTAAAGCAGGAAGACCGTTTTTGAAGCTTTCAAAGGAATATGTAGCTGCTGGGGAAAGGTTTAAACCAGATGAGGCCCACTTCGGTCCTCAAGGGGTACCAACAGGTCAGGATTTCAGGAGAGCCCTGAAAATCGAAGACTGTGCTACTGATTGAGCACCCTGTGCTTAAGCAGGAATATCCTGAAAACCTGACCTGTTGGTGGTCCTTGAGAACTGGAGTTTACCCTCCCTGTCTGTTCAACACCTAATTCCAGGCTCTTTACTGAGACAATAACTTGCATACATAGGACCAGTATTTCTGTCCTATTGCACTATCCGAAAATGTGTGAGCCCCTTTACATTGTTCCAAATGAACTATATGTACAATGATCCGACTGGGTTTCTGTATATTGGGAGTTGAGGGGAATGGATATATGGCCATTAAAAAACAAACAAAAAAATACAGCATCTATCCTTAATTACAGTATCCTGTTTTGACAGGAATGTAGAAAAGGAATGAGGACTGATGCCAATTAATCAGAAACATGATATTTCTGATGGGATTTCAGCAGTTCTTTGAGACCACAATGGGCATTTGCTGTATCATAGCACGTCCAGAGCATTGGATAAAATAGCATGTATCTTACATGTAGTGTTCAAAGTGGCTGAACAAAAGAGTAGTAGTAATGTCTGATTTTAAATCTATATTTATTAAACTTTGGGACGGTGCTCTTTAGACATTGTTTTGGAAAAATATGAGCAACATTTGTGCTGTAAAAATAAGTGAGGCTTTCTAAAATCCAATTTTATTCAAAAAGACAGTGGAGGTATAGATTTTTAACAAATAATGGTGGTAATTTGGCTTTTACAAAATAAAGTCGGACTCCATAACCTCTTACAAATTACACTTTGATCACCGCTGACAAGATTTTATCAGAAATATAGTTACTTTTATTTTTCACACATTGGGAAAAGTATAAACCTTATAGCCACATCAATCCTATGAGCTTGTAGCGTGCCAGTTTGGCTGATGGGTTTGGTGAAACCTATGAAGAAGCAACATTCCTTGTGAGCCCTTCTTTTAACCTGAAAACTGCAATTGTGTGTAAAATAGAGCCGAAGTATTGACAGTCCTAAATGAATTATGCACAGCTGCCCTAATAAATGACAAATAAAATGTCTAAAATAATTTTGCCTTGGTTCTTTCCACAAATTCCATTTTGTTTTTATTCCAATGTTTTACTGAGCAATGTTTCGGTCTTCTATTTAAGCCACCCCCCTCTGAACGTATTGGAGCAGGCGAATATAAAACAGTGTGTGGTGGGACCGAACCATGCTGCTTTTCTCCTGGAGGTATACTGCCAACACACACACACACACACACACACACACACACACACACACACACACACACACACACACACACACACACACACACACACACACACACACACACACACACACACACACACACACACACACACACTACATGTATGCGTCAATATACTTGAATAGAAGTGCAGACTCGCTGTTGCTTGCTTTTTCATAACGTATTTATTTCACATGTAGGATGGCAGAGTGTGCAGAATTGGATTTTCAGTTCAGCCAGACAGATTGGAATTGAGTAAACCGGAGAATAATGATAGGTAAGGTATATTTCATTTGTCTTCTGTAAACACTGTTTTAAGGTGTAACAAAGGAGGGAGAAGGAGTAGATGGTATCATACCTTTTATTGGACCAACAAGTAGTTGAAATTTTCAACAAATGTCATTAAAAGGTATTACAGCACATACTCCCCCTCCCTCTTTTGTTGTTACTACATAGAAGAATGGACCAACACGGCTACCTTCTTTGCTTTTAAGGCGTAGTCTCGTGTCCCTCCCCAATAATTTTTTTTTTGCCAAATACATGAGCATGTTTCTCTATATATCTGCCTATTTCTGTAGCTGCTTGGTATGACTTTGCTGTGTGTAGAACTAATAGTACACCGTAACCTTAGGCCTCCGAACACTATGGCTCTTGATGCTTTTAAGCAGGGGTTGCTAATTCCAGTCCTCAAGGGCCACAAACAAGTCAGGTTTTAAGGATATCACTGCTTCAGCACTGCTTCATTCTGACTGAGCCACTGATTGAGCCACCTGTGGTGAAGCAGTGATACTCCGAATACCAGGCCTGTTCGTAGCTCTTGAGGACTGGAGTTGGCCACTCATGCTTTAAAACATTAATGGGATATAATGTTGGTGTATGCTTAAAGCGGGAAATAAGTAAAGGAAACTAGATTGCAGAAATAATAGTAATAATAATGGTGAAATAAATGGTATTGTTCATTTCAAGGTTGTATCTTATTTAGAGGAATTGGTGCTTAGTGCTAGCAGTTTACTGACTCTTATTCTTTGGTTTTGATTTTTGACTTTGAAGAATACTCCAATAATTTGTATGTATGATGTTTCCACCTTAGATTTAAATTATCTGTGTTCCATATCTAAATTGATTATTTTTCCAGATTTTATATTAACTAAAACCAGTAGAGTAAACAAAAAGGTTTTTAATGATTTTCTACTTGACGGTTATTCAAAAATTATTGTTCTCCTACATTGCCATCTCCATGAATGACCTGCATTTTATCTCGGGTAGCTGCAATAACTTTTAACTCGTCTATAGATAAATCTACGGTATCTCCTGCCTACTCTTTGCAACAACAGGATGCGATTAGACATTTTAGGAACGTAGCTTGGCTGTGCCGTAGAAAAGAAGTGAGGAACTGAATGAAGCCATCATACTGAAATGGCATTTTGTAGGGGTTTTATTTTTGTATGGCAAAGGTGGATCACATGAAAGATCCCGTAACTCAAGTAAGCAAGAAGAAAGGTAAAGAAGATCCTACCAGGAGAATGTTGCAATTGGCTATTGAGTTATTAATCCAGACACACAAAAAAGACACCTGAAGTACAACAATCAAGTTTTACACTTTATTTTAAGAAATCCAAATGAAAATGTAAGCTTGATTGTCTACAGTCTTTTTGGTTTTCCTGGATTTATTGCTTTATAAGTGTAAGGTTGAGACAAAGTATAACTGGGTCCAACAGGAGCATAACATTGTCACTTCTGTCCATTAAATGTATTTTTATTTATTTATAAAATGTTTTACCAGGAAGTAATACATTGAGTTACCTCTCGTTTTCAAGTATGTCCTGGGCATAGAGTTATGATAACATACATGGTTACAAATGCATAGTTACATTAAGTGAACAGGGTTATATATTATTCTAGCTAATATACTCGGCGTTGCCCGGGATGTAATCTCTGTCTCGTTAACAACTCTCTTGTCTCGTTAACAACTCTCTTGTCTCGTTAACAACTCTCTTGTCTCGTTAACAACACGGTGTCTCGTTAACAACTCAGTGTCTCCCCCCCTTCACAGCGGGGTATCTCCCCTCTCTGTGAGTGTATAGAATATATGTTTCTCTGCTGTGTGTGTGTGTGTGTGTGTGTGTGTGTGTGTGTGTGTGTGTGTGTGTGTATATATATATATATAATATATGTATCTCCCCTCTCTGTGTGTATATAATGACGTCACCCTGCCTTGCACTCAGAGACCGCGAGAGCCAAGGCCCGCCCCGCAGTCAGCCAATGGGAGAGCTTGACAGCCAAATGAGAGCGCACACAAACCCACTGACAGATTTTGAGTTTTATATATATAGATACAAGACATTGCATGCACAGTTAAAGATAATATATATTATAGGCAGTATATATAACAGTTACAGACCAGATTAAAATGTGAGACAGCTTTAGTTTTGAAATAATTTAGACTAGTGGCGGCTGTGAGAGTCTTTGGTAGATTGTTCCAGTTGTGGGGTGCACGGTAAGAGGAGGAGCGGCCGGATACTTTGTTTAACCTTGGGACCATGAACAGTCTTTTGAAGTCAGATCTCAGATAAGTGCTGCATGTGGTAGGGGTGAGGAGCATGTTCAGATTGGCGGGTAGCTTGCCCGAAAGTATTTGGAGGCAAGACAGGAAAGATGACCAACATAGATGTGTATTGAAGTTCCCTTACAAGCTGGAGTGCCTGTTCCTTCTTGTTTTAAGAGGATGTGTCTTATATAAATAAAGATTTACATACATACTGTTCTGTGCATCTCGGGTGCGCAAACTTTCCCCCTGCTCGCGCCCCCTCCTTACCTTGTCTTCGGTGTCAAATGACACCGCGGGGTGACATTACGTTGCCATGGTAATGCGTCGCCGAAGACAAGGTAAGGGACATTGCAGAGGCCTCACACAATCCCCCGGCATTCAATTTAAAAGCCTCGGGGAAGAGCGCGGGGCCTCTGCAACCGCCGTGCCCCCATGGAAAATTGTGCGCCCCCAGTTTACACACCCCTGTAGTACATACATACAAAATAGGGCTGAACTAGGCCCTGACAAGTCCCTTCAAATGATAGAACATTACATATTAAAGTGACCTTACTGACATCATTCTATTTTATTTTCCATACTATTTTTCTTATTAGAAATGATCAAATAAATATTTAGTCACACGTGGCCCATTCTTGCAACTTCGCCATTATCTCTTATTATACAACGCTTCCACTGCAGCCAGGGATTCTGGGTAATGATATGTAGCCCAGTCCTCCCTTTAGCTCTCCTCACCTCCGCTGCAGGTGGGTAGCCAGTAAGGGTGCCGCCATTTTGTTTGTGCGCTGCATGCGCAGAAAAGGTTCGCGCATGCAAAGGTTCCAGCAGCCCCAGGGGCTGCACAACACATGACACAGTACAGCCAATAGGGCTGCTAGAATCTCCTGAGGGGAGATTGGAACTTTGGATGTGCTTGAAGTGTGTAGGAAGCTAATTAATGAATACTGAGAAGAGTAGGGGCCCCAGAACAGAGACTTGCGGGACACTGCAGGTGATATCCAGCGGGTTGGAGTTGGTGCCTGAGAGACACATGCTGATGGGTAGGAATGAAACCTGTTTAAAGCATGCTTCCCTATTCCAGAGCACTGGAGTTTGTTTAGCAAGATAACATGATCAACAGTATCAAACGGCTTTGCAAAATCTCGGAATATTGCACCAGTAAATTGTCCCCGTTCCATTCCACACTGGATCTCATTGCAAACTTTTAGGAAGGTAGATACCGTGGAGTGTTTGGGGCGAAAGCCAGATTGGAATTGGCTAGGAAAACTTGTCTTGGTATAGTAATTGCTTAATTGGGAGTGAAAACCTTTTCCCATGACTTTGGATAGTATTGGGAGAAGAGAGATTGACCTGTATTTTGAGACAGGTTTTTGTTCCCACTTTTGAAGATTGGGACAACTCTGGCAGTTTCCCAGGTCTTAGCGATATGGCCTGCAGACAGGATAGAGTTGACTATGGAAGCAATTGGTTTGTCAAAGCTTGGGCATCAAGTCGTAGGAACTTAGATTGCAGTAGGTCAGGTCCACATTGGCTGTTTCAATTTAATTTGAGGAGCGCTTGTCGAATCTCCTCAGATACCGGGACAAATTGAAAATTGTGAGCAGTGTTGGGAGAGGGCGGGGCTATTGGGGTACTCCCAGAACGAGGTTCATGTATGTAGTTCGAGTTGCATTTTGCTAATAAGTTAGTAGGACACCACACAAAGTATTCTTGAATGCATTTGCAATGTCAGTGGGATTTGCCAGAGTAATATCCTCAATGACAGTACATGGTTGTTGATGGCTAGAAGTCTGGAATATATTGTTGATTACCTTCCAGAATATAGTTGGGTTTAATGTATTCTGGTGAAAATTGTCAGGGTAATAATGTGCTTTTGTGTGCCTTTTTTGCCTTGTGCACATATTCCACAGGCATCTGTAGTTAGTAAGAACTTTGGTAGGGCCAGTTACTGTGTAGTTTTTTCACAAGGAATCCCTGAGATGGTAGAGTGATTTAAGGTTGGTTGTTACCCACGGAAGGTGGCCCCCCATACCCTTATTCTGCTTAGTGGAGAGAGAGTTTTAAGAACTCTGGAAATAGTAGAGTGCAGAATCTGGGTCAGGAATTAAGTTGATTCTGTACCAAGGGCAGCTGGTAAGATCAGCCAGAAACTGTTGTGTATTAAAGTTTCTAAATGTTCTAGTGAGTAGAACAGGCTTGCACAACTCCAGTCCTCGAGGGCCGCAAACAGGCCAGGTTTTCAGAATATCCCTACTACAGCACAGCTGGCTCAATTAGTCGCTCAGTATAACTGAGCGACTAATTGAGCCAGCTGTGCTGAAGTAAGGATATCCTGAAAAACTGGCCTGTTTGAGGACTGGAGTTGTGCAGGCCTGGAGTAGAACTTTAGTGCTTGATGGGGATGTTCTGATTTTCCTTACATAGTACACTATTGCATGGTCACTGGAAATTTCAGGTAGGATGCCAGAGGATTGGATTGTGCTGGGACTAGAGGAGAGAATCCAGTCTAGCAAGGAATGGTTGTGAGATTTCAGGTTTGTCTGTGTGGGTTGGGAAAATAGTTGCATTAGGTTAAGTGACTTGCGTTGTATCTGGATTTTGTTGTTTTTAGGGTCGAGCCAATTGTATTTGAAATCCCCAAGAAATAACAGCTCACTCTTCTCATTCAGAAAGGAAATTGAGGCAATAAACTGGGTGATATCAGTCAGGGATTGTAGTGGGGTTTTAAGGGGGTGGTAGATGCCAGTAATAAGAACGGGCTTAGAAAATGGGGGGCAGATTTTGCCAAGTAGGATTTAAAAAGAGGGTGGGCTTGGGGGGCAATTTAGGAGCGTAAATTGTAAGGTGTCTGCAATATAAAATAACACCTCATCTCCTCTCTTTGACCTATCTTTTCTAAAAATGGAGTATCCCTGAATGGCGATGGTAGCAGCAAGGGTTACACGAGTTACCCATTTTACTGTGAGAATGATGATTTTGGGTTTGTGCAAAAGGCACCATGCCCTTGGTTCATCCAGTTTGGGCAGCAGGCTCCGGATATTTATATGGGCGACAGACCTTTTTGTAATTTGAAAGTGGTATGGGACAGAGTTGAAAAGGGAGGCCCTGGGTTACGTTCAATATCACATGCTAAAGAATGTAACAGTATGCCCTGGGTTACGTTCAATATCACATGCTAAAGAATGTAACAGTATAAATAGAAGTTTGAGTAGTTTGCAAGTTGTAAATGTGTGATGTTTGCCATTAGAGTGAGCAGTGGTGGGTGTGCTGATTTTCAGAGTTCTCCACGAACATTCAGTAGATAATGCAAGGCTTTTGAGTAATCCAGGGTGTATGATGATATTGGGTGTGGGGCATGAAGGAGGAGTTTGTAGTGGATAGAGTAACATTTCCATGTGGTCACAATAAAGGACAGAGTTGAAATAAGTAGCAAGTTCATGATCACAAAGGTAGGTAATTTTGCATGAAGCTGTTGTGAGCCAAGTGAGTGTGTGCAGAGTAAACAGCAGAGGTGTGCTTTTTCCTTGCCAAAATATTTTGCAATTCTAGGGTCTGTTCAAGGTGTGCAGAGGAATTTGGGGTGGGGGGCGGTGAAGGAGAGGGAGGAGGAGAGGAAGTTGTGTGCAGTCAAGTGTTTGAAGAGGCTCAGTAAGTAAAGTGTATAGGGGGTGTGGTTAATAGTGAAAGCTAACAAGCACAGGATAATAATGTGGTCAGATAAGCTCACCATTTGTTGCCTTGTGTAGATGCGTTTGCAGAAAGTTTCAGCTTCCAGTCCACCTCTAGTCCAACTACTGTAACTACATTATTCACTTAACAATGCCCACTTTAAAATGCAACACTCTAAAAATGCAATCCTTTGTTTAAGTGATTTCAGATTTAGTCACATGTCCTCCCCCCAATAAATCTGCCTGTTACAAGCTGGACAATTAACAGAACACAATTAACAAATAAAGTTTGCTATTTAAAACACACTAGAGATAACCGATACAGACAGGGTGGAGGGATGGGGGGGGGAGTGTAAGTCCTATATGCAAGGGTTCAATGAATTAAAGCATACCATTAAAGCAGCGTATTGAAAACACAGATGTTATTTGCAGTAAACAGTTATGTTTGCCAACGCGTTTATGTCCGATATGGAAGAAATGTGTCCATTTCCATTAGTTGATGTAAATCCAGTTTTGGCAACTGCTGAAAACCTAGAGAAGCCCACAATTCCCAAGTGTGTTGCTTGGACGGGTAAGTTCCAGGCTAAGCCCTTGAGCATTTGACTTGGAATTCCAGACTTCGCTTTATATTTCCCAGATTGGATTGTTATTGTTTTTTCCCGCCCTTTTTTTGTGTGTGTGACTGATATGCCATCTTTTTTTGTTTTCAGTTCAAAGTTGAGCAGTGGCTCAGGGGCAGGAAGGACATCAAGGCCAGGCAGAACCAGTGACTCTCCCTGGTTTCTGTCTGGTTCTGAAACTCTAGGCAGACTGGCAGGCAACACCTTAGGGTAAGTTTTAATAGGGTTAAGGGTTAAGGGTTAAACTCTTGTTGTGCAAGAGTTCATTGGTACTTTACAGCAAAATGCATGTGTGAAAAATGCATGATGGACAGGAACAGTGGCCGCTCCTTATGCTGTGCTTATAGTGCCGGCGGCGCGACCAAGCGACAGCGCTACCAAAAATCTGGTAGTCACTGTTTGATTTTTTTTCCAGCAACTGTCTCCCCTTGTGGCCAATCAGAGAGCTTCTCCGTCCCTCTGCCTTCCCCCTTTGGCCAGGTCCCCGCTGGCTACTGCAGCGCCCGCTGTGGCGGACGCTGCAGGGAGAAAGAGCCCTCCCCCTCGCAGCGGGCCCGGCTTCATTGAGGGGTGCCGCCACGTGCCGAGTTTTTCAGGGACACCTGAAAATGGAGATGGCCACGAGCGACGGAGCACTAGGTCACGCCCCCCCGGCGGGTCAGCCAATGAGGGCGAACCTGCCGAGAGACGTCGTGGCCGCACCCCCCTGTCTTTCCCCCTGCAGACCGGGGAATTCTGCTGCCCGCGCCGCCAGCCTCGCGGGCGCGCGTGCTGCAGAGGCACTGGGGCCGCAACCTTTCTGACGTCACTGTCCTTTGTAGCCGGCGATGTCGCCTAAAATTACATTACACCTATCGCAATGGCGATGGGTGACGTCATCGGTCGCGTCGCCGGCAGTATAAGCGCAGCCTTAGAAAGTATTCTGCAGCTTTTTGGTTATAACGTAACTACGTTTGGCCTTTCTAAGGCTATGCTTGGTGCCGGCGACGTTGCGGCAAAACACATGTATTCTAGTAGATTTGCTACACTTAGCCTTGATTGCAGCACAATTGTACAGCAAAAGTTCGGTCATGATTATACAATCATACACTTTATTGATTTGAGGCTTACCAAGTGATGTTTTTAGCAACCAAATAGCTGCAGTATTCACAACAAAATATACATTTCTTGGCCATTTTTAAAGTATAAATATTGTCGCCTTGTTAAGTTTATATTGTTGTTTAACTCCTTTTTCTTAAAGCTGTGCAATTTCACATGCCTGCTTAAGTTCATGATAATTCACTTTTGTTATTTTGAAAGCCACTTCTGCACATGGAAAGAGCCAAATGTATTAGAGAGGTAGGGAGCTCAGTGACGAATGAAGTGTAAGGGCCAGAGAGCCTTAAGCACAATGTAGAACCCATTGTTTCAGTTGATCCTGAGCTCAACCACAAAAGATTTAATGTGCGTGTTGGAGTCTGTTTTTAAATGCATGGCATTTTATATATATATATATATATATATATATATATATATATATATATATATATATATATATATATATATATATATATATATATATATATATATATATATATATCTATCTATAGATGTCTATATATATATGTCTATATATAGATATATATCTATATATATGCATGCACATGAAGGTCAGTCAGCACACTGCAGTAGAAAAGGTTATAATAGCAGATGCTAGTCCCATAGAAAATAAGTATGATACGAACCAATCCAAAGACCAGGGACCCTGGGACCAGTGTCTAAAGGGTGTCTTTCTCCTAATAGTTTAAGTGCCTACTCTCATGTCATGATGAGTCATTTGGATAATCAGGTAATAGGGGAGGGGGCACGGAGCACAGCTATGTTGCATATTCTGTCTGATTGCATGTTGGTGATTGGTTCCCTTTGTTTGCATTGCACTATGGGTGAGGGTATATATGTGTGGTCACTTGCACTTGTGGGTTGCACGGCCCTGAGGAAGGTCTCTCTGTGGGACCGAAACGTTGGCTTACGTGTATTTCATGTTGTGAATATAGATTTTTGGATTAACCCCGTGCGGTGTGCTGTCTCTTTACTGGTCTTTGGATTGGTTCGTATCATATATATATGCATGTATATATATATCTATATATACATGTATGTGAGTGGGTCTAATGGCTCTGCATCTCATCCCAGCCTCTGTCTAAAAGCTGTGTTTAAAACAGCATGCATTGGCTTGAGGATTGGCTTGTGTAATACAAGCTTGAGACAAAAGGTGGCACTCAGTGCTCATTTGCATGTCATTTCCCAGAATCCCTTGCTGCAGTGGAAGCGCTGTAAGCTGGGTGACAATGGGGAAAGACAGGGTTGCAGACCTGTCTAAGACATGCAAATGAACATACAGTAATATTTACAGTTGCTATATATATATAGATATATATATCTATATAGATATATAGATATATATATCTATATAGATATATATATAGATATATATCTATATATATAATAATATATAATAAGATATATAAAATACCATGCCTATAGAGATATATATATATATATATATATATATATATATATATATATATATATATATATATATATATATATATATATATATATATATATATATATATATATATATATATATATATATATATATATATATCTCCATCTCTAATAGTCCCTGTATTACCGCTGTAGTAATTGTTCTTTTTTACATGGTAATAACTGAAATGTTAGATTACATTATTAGGTATATGTTCTTCTGAGCTTTAGAAATGCCATATTACTCGTACAAAAGTTACTTGCGATTGTTGAGATGCTTACAAATGTCAACCAGAAGTTCCAGTGGGTTGAGCAGCTGTATGGCAACGAAAACCTTAACTTCAAAGTGCAACAGATTAAGAAAAGTCCTTTCCTTTTTACACTTTGCTTAACTCGGGAAGTTATGGATATATGTTCAGCTTGTGACTTCATGTGAAATTGACTTAATTTAGCAAGACATGCCTTACACAAAACCATTTATTCATCTCTATGCCCTTAGCAGTCGCTGGAGCTCTGGCGTAGGTGGAAGTGGAGGAGGATCCTCTGGCCGTTCGTCAGCGGGTGCTCGAGACTCTCGGAGGCAGACACGAGTTATTCGCACAGGAAGGGACAGGGGATCTGGGCTCCTGGGTAGTCAACCACAGCCTATTATTCCAGCTTCGGTCATTCCAGAGGAACTCATCTCACAGGTATCCATACAGGAAAGTTTGCATAAGGGAAGTGCTCAGAGAAGGAAAGATGAGAATTCTTGGTGTAGTACATTCCTTTTTATTATGCACTCACAATACAAATATAATCAGCCTGTCGTATGAGTCCCCAGTAAACCTCCAATCAGTCCAGTGTGGAGGCTTGCAGCGTTCACTCTCCTTTGAGCGCCTTGCCCTAAATCCACCTCCTTGACACACCTCTCTGCTGTCAGAATCTGTGTCCCGGGTCTTGCAAGTGCTGCAATTAGTCCAGTCAAACGCATTTTGCCGATAGGCTTCTTCTGGAGTTACCATTCAATATATACCCAAACTATGCTCCCACCCCATTTAATAAAAAAAAAATATATATATATATATATATATATATATATATATATATATATATATATATATATATATATATATATATATATATATATATATATATATATATATATTTATACACACACACACACACACACCTACCTCACTGCAAAGCTGGTGCCCATGGCTCTGCCCCATATCTGTAAATACAATTTGTCCCAAACCCACAATTGATTTAAAATAAAAATTATACTCTTAATCAAAAACTTAGTTCAATAGGTAAGCTGACATCTTGCTCTACAACTGCAACACACCCTTGTATATGAAACAAACGTACTACACTATAAGAATTTTTGTGGTCTCTCCTTTTCTTGGAGCGCACTACCATTATAGAATGAGGAAGACTCCACTGAGAACACCCATTAACCTGTATTGTCAGTGAGCCAGATACGTTTTAATAGCATTTGGCAATATACTTGAATATTTCAGTTTTTCTCCTTATAGATCATATTTAGTATTTTCATCATTATTTCTTATCACTAATTTTTTTTTCTTTTTTTTTTTTTTAAATCCTATTTCACTCTTAAAGTTTTCTATATATGTCGTGAATAAGTCTAATAATTGTATTCACCATGACAAAAGTTTAGTTAAATAGATCACATTATAGATTAATGCGCTTCACATTTCACACCGTTTGCTATCTAAACAGGGAAACATCGATTCTTCCATGGAAGTGTTTTATGTAAATAAGGTATGCTTTAAATCATTCACTGCCTGTCTGGTATGTAAGTTAAAAGAATGACCAGGACTAAAATATCTAAAGTCTAGAGTGCGTTGAATCATGTATTTTTTTTTTTTAATTGTCTTTTCATGTTTTCTTTTTAATATAAAAATATACCATATTGTATTGTGTAATTGACAACAAACAATTATTTGCACTACTTTGTCATAAGTTTTGTATCCTCAAATTAGAGGATATAATTTTTTGATTAATACCGTGTGTATGATATATAAACTTTTTTTCAAACTCCCATGTCCTAGTAGCCATATTTATAAAGATTTGATAATGCTCTTTTTCGTGTATTTCAAAGTAGGGTTGGGCTATATACTGGTATTTAGTAATATCGCGATTATGTAATCTCCGCGTGTGCCGATATGGGAGATTACCTGTTATCGCGATATTACTGGATGTCGTTGGTCAGAGGTGCAGCTTTGAAGTTGCTGCTGTGCGCTCTCTCTCTCCCCGAGTCCCCCTGGCTTCCTGCTTCTGAATGCTGACTCAGAGGGACAGGGAGGAGCTTCGGGCAGAATGTGGAGAGAGCGGCCAGCTGCAGCAGGGAAAGGTAGCAACTCCTCTTCTCACTTTCCTTTTTTGTTAAAACCTCCACCCCTGGTCCCCCCCACCCTCCCCCTGAGGACACATAACCCCTTCCCCACCCTCCCCCCTTGGGGCACCTAACCCCTCTCCTTGGGAGCATGTAACACCATCACCCCGGGACCCTTAACCCCCCTCCCCTCTGTCCCTGCTAGGGAACTTAACCCCCTGCCATGCCTGCATTTCACCATTTCTTACCTACACTGCTTTTATCACCCTAACATCACCTTCATCCCATCAATCTCACCTTTTATGAAATTGTTGAAACTTAATTTAAACTGATTTTTTTGACTCCTCAATTGTCGAAAAATCTGCATAATATATTTTGAACATTTTATAAATTAAGTGTTTTTGAATGGAGGGAGTATCTTGGGGTGCGTGATGGGATGAGGGGGATGTTGGGGTGATGGGAGCAGTGTAACAGAGAGAAGGTGAAGTGCAGACATAGAAGGGGTTTGGAAATGAAGGTCTTTGTTACAGTAAATCTAAAGAAAATTTATTTATTTTGAGAACACATAGATTTACTAGAACATTTTCAGACTTATTTTAAGAAATTTTACGCGATGTGTATCGTTATTGTGATACATTTCTTAATATCGTTATCGTGGTGAAACTTTTGGTATCGCCCAACCCTAGTTCTAAGATCTAGCAGCCTCTGTTTAACGGTGTAGGATGTTTTGCCACAACCAAAACGGACACTTCGCCTCAGGGATATTTTGCCACGATGTCCGTTCCTGCGCCCGACCAGAAATGCCATGTTTGCTACGGCTGACCGCCTGATCCGGCAACTACATGTTCAAATGTCCCGTGAGGGGGGCTGCTACACGGGACATTTAAAGATTGTGCATCGGAGCGTCCTGTCTAGGCAGTGTAGCGGTGTCCAGCGCGGGATGTTTGAACATGTAGTTGTCGGAGTGGCAGACCTGGCTTACCGTGTCGAGTGTGCGGCCGACCAGACATCACAGCGAAGTATCCTAGCAGCTGAACGCCAGCAACGTTTTTGCTGTGGCCAAATGTCCCATTCCGTTAATGAACATTTGTAATATGATCACCTGCAGATGTTCAAGGCATTATAACATGCAGTGAAAACCAGCCTTTTTAATGGTTTGTGTATCTATATCGCTAAATCGCCCAAAGGTTGGAGAGTACAACTTATCATTAAATAATTATATATTATTATATATTAGCGAGTGCACTCGTCATAGATAATAATGCAGTGGACTCTAGCCTTTTTAATAAAGTGTGTATCTATATATAATTAAATTATATTTAAAAAAAAATAAGTTCATGGCTTTGCTGTCTACTATATCAACTTTTGGCTCCTGTACACATGTTCAATCCCCCTTCTATGTCTTGCAGGCACAAGTTGTTCTTCAAGGAAAATCTCGGAGTGTCATTATCCGTGAGCTCCAGAGAACAAATCTTGACGTGAACCTTGCTGTAAACAATCTCTTGAGTCGTGACGACGAAGACGGGGATGACGGAGATGACACTGCCAGCGAATCCTACTTACCTGGAGGTTTGTGTAGTTAACCATTTTTACCCACACAGATTCGCTCCAAAACACACTGCAAATAACTGGATCATGTTCACTGTAAATGCAGACGTTTCTAAAAACAGAAACTCCTTTCCAAGCTTGGAAAGCAAAACCTATTAGAAATCCCAATAATTTCAGCGGACATTTTTCTGATGCACTTGATAAAATGCTTAATGTATTTACATTTGATTTCTTTAGAAATTGTGAACCCCAGTTCGAACATTGTGTTAGTAACGATAGAATAATTGTTTACTCATTGCAGTGTGTTTTTTAAGTTTGCTTAATGACGGCTTATGATCCTTGTGTTTATAGAGGATCTTATGTCACTGCTGGATGCTGACATTCATTCTGCTCACCCAAGTGTCATAATTGATGCTGATGCTATGTTTTCAGAAGATATTAGCTACTTTGGTTATCCATCCTTTCGGCGCTCTTCACTTTCCAGGATAGGCTCATCTAGAGGTAATTCTGAACCTTTTGTCTTCTCATAAGAAATTAGCCATGTTACGTATTCGTACTTAGCATTCCCTTTTAATGTTGTGATACGTTTTATCAATTTAACACACACCATCAAAATTACAACATTAACACCTCCAGACGTAGTGGAAAGTACCTCAAAGTAACAATCAGAGTTTTCATAGACTAAATGAATACCTGGTTCAGATTTTTGTTTAGCCATAAAATAAAAATACTTTAGTTATAATTCCCTAAATTAGTGGTATTATTCCTAGCCAATATTTTGACTCATACAACATTCCTTTTAGTTTTTATACCATGCTTCTTTTCAAAGTTATTTTAATTTGTTTACTCCTTACTTGAAACTGCAAATCCGAGAAAATGAAATGTAAGTTTAGCATTCGTTACTTTTATTTATTGCCGAGGAGTTTGAAGTCAGAGCTTGTGTGGACTTCTTTGACAAGCGATATGAGACAAATCAATGTTTCGTTTCCTTACAGGGACCCTTTTAACTTTAATTTATTGGAAATGTAGGTATTTCATTCTTTCAATGTCTGACTTTGCTGGCCCCTCAAACTAAATGTTTGAAAGACCTTTAAAAAAAAACCCCAAAAAAACACATTTGTTTTATTATTCACTAGCTCGGATAGATGACCCAAATAAGACCTTGTCCTAACATTTTTAAGTAGAAGTAATTGTTTGACCAAGCACAAAATAGGCTTCAGTAAACTTAAAAAATGGTGATAATTGAGATGACACTTCTATTACCAATATATAGGCTTCTAGGCTTTACTTGCTGCTAGATAATAAGGGTCTTAAATAGAGATTGGCTTACTTTTATCCCACTGGTGTGACCCAATTGCATACCAGTTCTCCTTCTTCCCTTAGAGAGAGACTCTGAGCTGTTGCGTGAACGTGAGTCAGTTTTACGTTTGCGTGAGAGGAGGTGGCTTGATGGAGCCTCGTTCGATAATGAAAGGGGCTCCACCAGTAAAGAAGGGGAGCCTGCCCTGGATAAGAAGAACACTCCTATGCAGAGTCCTGTATCACTGGGAGAAGACTTGCAGTGGTGGCCAGAGAAGGTAGTACTATTCTTTCATGAAAGCAAAAATTGCCCATACTCACTCCTCTTGTTTACAATGTGAGAATATACTCAAATATATCAGAATTTCCATTTAATCTTTGCATTCTGGTTTATATTTTGAATGTGGTTTATCTTTGTACTTTGTACAATCCTCCCACCCCTAATTTCCTTGAACCCACGTGTCTTATAGAATGGCTTCCTTACCACTGGAAACCTCACCGTTCAGAGGAGGCCATGAAGCAATTGCTACACGTGACTGTGATTACTTTGATTGGCTTGTCTGCCGTGTTATTCTTGGCTTTTCCCCATAAACGCTAATGGAAAGAATTTGACACGTAACATTCCTTAAGTGCAATACTATTTTAGTGGTAATTTTAAATATTTTCATAATACATTACAATTTGTCATTTTTTTGTATTTGTGTGCGTGTGTGTATAGGATGGAACAAAATTTATTTCCATCGGAGCATTGTATTCTGAACTCGTCGCAGTGAGCAGTAGGGGAGAGCTGCATCAGTGGAAATGGGTGGAATCCGAATCTTACAGGAACCCACAGGTTTGTCGTGTGAACAGCTTGTTTGCCTTATGTTACCCTCCTGCTTGGGATGTGTTTTCCCGATACTAGCCCATGCCCCCGTTCAGATTCTCAAGCAAAGCATTATACAGTATAGACTATTCTTGTTTGCTTTGTGTTTTAATGTCTACAAGGACACCATATATAATAATAATAAATAAAAAAACACGAATCCAGACATTAGTTGGCTAAGATATATTTTAAAAAACTTTTTTGGTAGGTGAAAGACCAGTTCATCTCCTCAGCAGTGGTCTGATTCATTAAGTTGTTCCTTGATTTATCCATATGTTTTGCCTAAATAACATGGAATACTGTTGCCATGTAGGATTCTGATTAGCCAATCCTAATATAAAAATGTACATTGGTAATGCCATCTGTTATCTGAAATGGTCATAGATAATTTTATGTTGTATACTTTTCTATCAAAAAGCAGTTTTTTTTCTGTAAGCATTTTTATTGAATATGTATTTCATTCCTTTTTAATGATTTTCTTTAATGTTTTTACAGAATACATCATTACATCATCCAAGAGCAACATTCTTAGGCTTGGCCAATGAGAAAATTGTTCTTCTGTCTGCAAACAGTATCAGAGCAACAGTGGCTACAGAAAGCAGCAAGGTTTGGAATATTTTCAATATCTAACCTTTCTTGGGTTTGTGTCCCTGTGTATGTTGCTGGCATCCATGCTGATAATAAATTAGTTTCATTTTTAATGGGAATGCTCTCCTTTTGCTTTGTTTGATCATTTTTGTTCACCTTTTGGGAAGTAGTGCTCGGTCTTTTTTGCTACTTTTTTATAGGTGTTTGCAAACCTGGTCAGTAAAGCTGTATATGAAGACACGTCTATAGTTGGATGTCTTATTTCTCATATTGTTTCCCTCTTTAGGTTGCAACCTGGGTGGATGAAACGTTAAGCTCTGTAGCTTCAAAATTAGAGCACACTGCCCAAATCTTCCCTGAACTGCAGGGAGAGAAGATTGTGTCTCTACATTGTTGTGCTCTTTATACCTGTGCACAGTTAGAGAATAATCTGTATTGGTGGTGAGTATAATTTACGTCAATTGTGTTGGTGGTGAGTTTCATTTGTATTCTGGCCATGAGTACAAAGGGTTCCTGTAAAACTGCGTAGGGCCCCGAGCTACTTTTTCTACTCGGTGGCGCATGAACCGACCAAGCAAGTTAATGCATCACTATGGAAGGAAAGTGGAAACCAAATGTTCAACTTGATTTTTCTTTCTTCTAGGGGTGTTGTCCCTTTTAGTCAGAGGAAAAAAATGCTTGAAAAAGCCCGTGCAAAAAATAAAAAACCCAAGTCTAGCGCTGGTATTTCTTCTATGCCAAATATCACTGTTGGTACCCAGGTAAGAACAATATTACTTGGTAGATGTACTATATTTTGGATTTAGGGAGGTCAGAGGCTGAAATCATCCAGAAAGGTAAAAGATTTAAAGTCCTCTGTTCCTCTGCCCAGTTCCTTTTTCTTCTCCTAAAGCATCCGATTCAGTTTGGTGAGATAATTTAAGGTCGTATTCAACCCTTAATTGATGGCCAGTCTGTGTGGTTAATCTGATTTTTGTTGTTGGAGCATATTTAGTATATCTGTGAAAATAGCTTGTACTTGTCTGAAAGCTCCATATTTGAAACATCTGAGTGGGAGAGAGGGCTTAGAGCCTTAGATTAAAGGGCCTATGCGCTTTACTGAAGAGAGCATAGCGTTTAATCTCATTGGAACAATTTGTAATATTTTCCATACCTTTTGAGCGTACTGCTTGAAGTTTTCTACCTCTGAATTTGTTCACAAGACATTGGATGGCTGACTTGCCTTAGTTACTCAATTCGTTTGTGTTACTCTTGATGTCTACTAATGTCTTATTTGGTAGTGGCACATCAAAAATACTGACTTCAGTTTCCCCTTTCTAGATAGAGCAGGGTTGCACTTTTTACTGGTTCTTTGCTCTGCAGCGACTGCACTTTTTACCTAGTTTTATGTTGCGTGTCCAGTTCACTTTGTGTAACAAATTGCATCTTTACGGCAGGTGTGCTTAAGAAATAACCCTCTTTACCACGCGGGAGCGGTCGCTTTCTCAATCAGCGCTGGAATTCCTAAAGTGGGTGTTTTAATGGAGTCCGTGTGGAATATGAATGACAGCTGCAGGTTCCAGCTCCGTTCCCCAGAAAGCCTGAAAAACATGGAGAAATCTAGCAAAATCACCGAGGCCAAGTGAGTGCAGGATTCATTTATTTTCCTGACAGTTTGTAGTAAATCTTGGTCAGTTTGCTTTTGCTTAACCTAGACCTAAAGACTTCCTGCCTGTGTCAGCTCTGCCTTATCTTTGTGTTTGTGTATATATGTAACATCTATATGTATGTACATACAGTACAAACATACGTATAACAGTACTTCTTGTTGTTTGTTAATAAATGGTCTATGTGAAGTACAAATTGGAAAGAAATGAAGATAGGCTTTGTTTTAGGATTAAGGTTTAAGCCAAGCTCTGCATTTCTTTTGTCATTAACATATCTTCCAACTTTATGCAAGATAATTACGATGTAATGTGATGCAAAATTGTCAGACATTGCAGAATTTGGATGCTAAAAAAAGTGTAATAGCTGTGTGTGTATACACAATATTTTTGTAACTATTCTAATACAATCACATGAAATATTGCGTCATATGCATTATTTTTTAGTTTAATTATCTATTCAATCCGACCTCTACGGTATCTGCTGTTTTGTTGTTGTGTTTTTTTTGGTTTTTTTGTTTTGTTTTTTTAAAGATCTTTCTTGGTTAAATCATTGGAAGATTCTTCTAAAACTGGGAAAGCACAACCTAGACACGCGTTTCCCCATAAAACTATAAGCTTTGAGAAGCTGTGTTTTTTTTTGTTTTGTTTTTTGCTAGGCCATTCGATGACAAGTTTTTGGCGTACAGTAAAATCCTTGCTTGTTGTGTAACGGTTTTCCTAATTGATATTTGTTAGACTCTCTGTAGGCTTAATCAGCACCCTTTTTTCTTGGTCCTATTTGTTAATGACTTCTGACTACAAGCCTAGGCTCTTGAGCATGTTTAACAATGTAGTAATGGTGTAACAAGGCACTATAGCCAACACCAGTGGTAAACCAGCAAACCAACATCTACATTGTGTCTTTGTTATAAAACTCATGCAGTATGGTTAAGTGACATGTCCCTTTTTTAGGCCTGAAAGCAAACAGGAACCTGTCAAAACAGAAATGGGTCCCCCACCATCTCCAGCTTCCACCTGTAGTGACGCTTCATCCATTGCCAGCAGCGCTTCAATGCCATATAGTAAGTACAGTGCTTATGCAATCTTCTGTAAAGCATATGAAGGGTTTTTGCTGTTTCCATTGTATATTTAAAGGGCCTCATTCACCTGCAGTATTTAGCATGTTTACTGTAACATGCAGCACAAACAAAATGTAATAGATGCAAAGAATTCTGACTGCTCATTGGTTAGGCTAATATTGACCCAAATTATTTGAGCAGGACTAACTTGTAGATGGATTAAAAAATACCTTGGATTTCCTGTGCAGCTTTATAGATGAGATCTCGTATCCACCTTTTTTTTTTTTACCTCTGGTCATTCATCCAAGCATTTGAGATTACCTTTCAGTAGATCTTCAATTCAGTGTTCCAAAACCGTTTGTGGGATTAACCTTTCAACCCAAGTGTGAGAAGCAGGCACATGGTTAGTTCACCCATCACATTTTAAAACAATCTCAAGATAGCCCTAGAAAAAGATTGTAAATTATATACACAGCGACATTGATTGAGAATATATGAAAAGGCCCTTCATGAATTAAAGAAGAACTTGTTTTATCCTGCACATTTACAAAATGGAGGACTTTCACTGAACAAATGTACTAATGACAGCGATAGAGTTAATAGGTTAAGGTTTTTGGATTATTAATGGAGATTGTGAGCCGAAGGTAGTGGCATTAATCCCGTTTGTTCAGTGCATTGAGTATCTGTGGTCACTCTATCCAGGCCTTAGAATGCATTAGTTTAGGGGAGAATAAAGCCGAGGTAAGGAGCGTAAACATTTCAGGTCACAATATTTACAAATTCAGGATAAAGTTTCAAAGACGTATTTAAACATAATTCAATTTAGTTTGGTCTTGAGATTACACCTTCCACCCCTCCCTGATTTGAAAGATCAGCAACACACAAAACAGCATTGCATTAGAGGCCCCTTTTACTCATGGTTTCAACTTTAGTAACCATTGTGCAAAGTCACTTTTTTGCATTACCATTGCACTATGGTTTTATAATTTGACCTAAAAGTGAATGCGATAATCACATATTTATATTTGTACATATTTATAATTTGACCACCACATCCTGTCATACATAGTCTGTTTTACATTTGGTTTCTTCCTCACAAGAACGGAGGCGCTCGACTCCAGCTCCTAAGGAAGAAGAAAAGGTGAACGAAGAGCAGTGGTCATTACGGGAAGTCGTGTTCGTGGAGGATGTTAAAAACGTTCCTGTTGGCAAGGTTTGTATAGGTCCCGTTAAATTATAAGGAGCTCTATGAAAGATCTGCTGCCGGCCATTTTCATTAGCTATCAAAACGTATTAAATAGGCTTTTGAGGTTTGGGAAGTTAAAAGGGTTAAAATAATGGATGAAATGTAATATATAACGATAGCTGAACCTTACACAGGGTGGCATGGTATGTTTATTTTAAGGGTACCAAACAAAACACTGTTAAACTATGAAAGCCCAATATGTGTTGTTATGGAAGTAGGAGTTGCCTGCTTGTGGGAGAGGCCTAGGAAGTCCAAAGGCCATAATTCAACGTGCAGTATTATCTCCAGTGACAAGTTGCTTGTATGTCTTTATGTACTGCACATCTGTCTGTGCTACCTAAGAATCTTTAATCATGATCATTTGTCGGGAGTGGTTGCTTCCTATACATGGCAGAAAGTAACGACGCATATCAATCGCGTGTACCACCTAACTTTACAACAGGTACCTTTTTTGAATAAGGAAGCTGTGCGGGGCACAGATGTCAAATATACCGGTTTCCCTGCTGATGTGCACTACTATTTTTTGAAGGTACTAAAAGTTGATGGGGCCTATGTCGCCGTGAAGTTCCCTGGCACGTCTAATAATAACAACAACAACAACGCGAACAGCCAATGCACTCCTGGCGTTGATCCCGATCCGTCTTCTCTCCTCCAAGATTGCAGGCTGCTTAGGATTGATGAGCTGCAGGTACTTTATTGATCTCATGAATAGTTTTTCGCCCTCAGTTACTGGGTTCCCACCTTTTGGTTAAACTTGCTTGCATGTTATGAAAGCATTTAACACCCTTGAACTTTTTTTTAAATGTTACGAGTACATGCAGGTAATGACCCAACAGAGGTTTGGTTTCCATAAATATACGCTGTACCTTTAAAACCGCAATCTGTCCATTTTAATGTATTTTTAATTTCTTTGAGATCCCTTCATGCTTTTTCCAACTGTGTTGTTTAAAGCAGCAGTCCAAGCTGCTGGTGTTTTTAAAAAAAAAAAAAGAAATCCCCATTTAATATGTGCATCAATACAATCCACACAATAATTAATTAGCTAAGTTGCAGATCAACCTGTTCTCCTGCAATCGATCAGCGAAGATTCGGCTCGGGTTTAGTAAGTGGCTGTCAGTGCAGCAGAAGAGGACCAAAGATGCAAAGTTCTGTGGGGAAGATCATGTGACCCGGCAGTCACTAGATACAATTGGTGTAATGCTAGAGAGAGGACAGGGCTCACAAAGGGGTGAAAGGGGTGTGCCAGAGCCTGTTTCAGAGGAGGAAGGGGATGTGACTTTGTTAATAGTTGCTATAGAAACAAAAAATGCTTGTTACATAAAACAAGTTATTTAAAAAACATATATATACTAAAAGTATTTTCTCATAGTGCAGAACTGATTTATTTAAAAAAAAAAAACACGTAGGATATTGCTTGGTTGGCAGATTATCCAGTTGTGAGATTCTTTTTAAATATTAAGGACTTGAAAATGGAGCTCTTCTCAGAGCCCACTGCCGTCTAAAAGGTTACCATGGTAACCTTAAGCTAGACAACGTGATTTTTTTTACGAATTATAAAACAAAGAGTAGGACAATATACCATCATCGAGTTAAAAGAGATTGCTTCTATAAGGGACCAAAAAGATCCATTGTTCCAAGGGTATCGAACAACTTCTTTTTTTAGATTAAAGGAGCAATCCAAGCCGTTTTTTCTTCACTTTTTCTGTAGTTTAAAGCCACATGTCACATGGGCCAATAGTTAACATAAAATGTTTTACCAGGAAGTAATGCATTGAGTAACCTCTCGTTTTCAAGTATGTCCTGGGCACAGAGTTATCATGACAAATACGTAGTTACATTAAGTGTGCAGGGCCGCACTGGATGACGTCACAGCTTCCTATTGGCTCGCAGGGCCTGGCAGCTTTAAAGAGCAGCCATAATGTGAGCCCGGGACCTAGCGGCACTCACTATGGAGGTTAGTGACATTGAATGGTGTTCAGATCCAGAGACACCCTGCTTTAATCCTATTTTTAAAAAAATGAAAGAAAAAAAGTGCCAGGGTTAAAATGAGAATCCTTGATATCTACACGCCTAGTTCTCTGTGTTGGATCTGATGTGTACTATCTGTCACATTGAGAAGTATTAAAATGTTGGGTTACAGTACACACATACACACACGTGAGATTCTTGCCTCGTTCTATGACTGGATCTGAAACAAAAAGGTAGTGTCAACATGCCAAATGTTTCTATGCACAGTTGCTGGTCTGTAGGGTATTTTTGCTTTGAACTTGGAATTGGCAGTGACCAGTTAACCGCATTTCAATCCTGTGATCAAGAAACGTACATCTCTTAATAACTTTGTGACTGGCAACCTGTTCTAGGTGGTGAAAACGGGTGGAACGCCCAAAGTCCCCGACTGTTTCCAAAGGACTCCTAAAAAGCTGTGCATTCCCGAAAAAACTGAAATCTTGGCTGTGAATGTCGATTCCAAAGGTAACGTTAAACCATATGAGATGCATGTTCCTTTCCCCTTGCCACATTTTGACATTTTCAGCACCGCTGTCAGCAGATAAGGAGACTTTTAGTGACATCAGACACTGCTGCTTGGGGACTTGTTTCACATTCGTAGAATGGCTCAGTGCAAGGATTGCATGTGCTTTAGAGGGGATGTGGTATGTCGTCCTGCGCTCACTTACATAAACTTGTTTGTTTTTAATAAGTCAATAAGTGTTTGGCCAGAATTACACTACTAGTGTAATCTTTACTTTTCTGGGGGGAAAGAAAAGGATTAGTTGCCATTTTTGTTTCAGATTTTATAAGAGGAGATCTAAGAAATATTTAAAATAAAAGGAGGGCGATTAAAATAGTTCTGTCCCCGTTGGTTTCGGTGTCCTAAATTGCACCTTTTTAACTTACTCTTCCTGCTGAAGATCTGTTATGAGTTGGGTTACCCATTTACAAGATTACATTTATAGTTTTGCCCCAAGAAAAGATAATAATTGAACCTGGCATGAAAAATGGAAAATTAAATATTTTTCTGCATGTCACTTAAGTTGTATGATTATTTGAGGTCAATGCCAATAAAACTAACTCATTGGCTAATAGAGTGATGGGACGGAAGATTGGGAGGTCTCGGGGACGATCCCAGATGGGCACGGCTTTTTTTCTCTCCAGAATTTGGATAGCGAGGGAACCGAGGGGTGAATAGGTCACTATTTTATGACACGTGACAGAATACATAAGGGCCTTGGTATAAAGGCAAAAGTGGTGCAATTCTAGGGCAAAGACATTGCACACTATGTATCAAAAAATAAAGTCCTATTTCAATGGTACTTTTTCTCTAGCAGTGTATTTTGTTGCCCTAAAATTGCACAACGTTTGCATTGATACATCACCCCAATGCTTTTTATCAGTATTTTTTTTGATGGTTTCACAGCCATGGTTTGGAAAACACTTATTTCTGTGACTCATTGAGCCGTAGCAGGTTTCATGGCTCCAAAGAATTATTGACGGCTGCCACATTTTGTGTTTGTTTTCTGTGTACATTGACATGAGCATTTTATTGTTTCTTACACAGGGGTTCATGCAGTTCTGAAGACTGGCACCTGGGTGCGATACTGTATTTTCGACCTTGCCACTGGAAAAGCTGAACAGGAAAACAATTTTCCAACCAGCAGCATTGCTTTTCTTGGGCAGAATGAGCGAAATGTTGCAATTTTTACAGCTGGACAGGTTGGTGCATTTTATGTTCCCCTCCCATTTAGTTAGAAATCACCGTTAAGTTGCATAATTTTGCGGGTTTTTTTGTCTGAAATGTTTATTTGGAATAAAAAGTTGATTTTGACATAACACATTCTAATACCTGGATTTTCACCAAATGTGTCTCAGTTTGAGATTAGAATACAGATAACCAGCCTTTTTCTCCCACTGTGACATATAAGGGATTATTTATTTCGCTGTATACAGTACATACTTTTTTCCCTTTTAGGTATTTAAAAAAAATAATGTGGGGCCCATAACACTATTTTAATGTTTAAAGTTCCAGGTTCACCCATATATTTAATGAGGTGTCTCTTTTATTACTATCTTTTTAACTGTACAATTTACCTATTTGCTTAAAACCTTAATATTTGGGATTGTATATTATTTGGCTGTCAAACATTTTTGCTTAGAATATATTTTTGTTCCATCCTAGATGATGAAATAATTAAAAATGTCAAATTTTCCTCCACATTCTCCACATTCTCAACTGTTGAAAGTGATTTCAGGAAACGGTTTTCAATGCAAAAATGTTCCCTTGTGTTTGGTCATTAAGAGTTCGATTTTGTTGCAGGAATCTCCCATTATCCTCAGAGATGGGAATGGTACCATTTATCCCATGGCTAAAGACTGCATGGGGGGAATAAGAGATCCAGATTGGCTTGATCTTCCTCCGATCAGCAGCCTGGGCATGGGAGTTCATTCATTAACTAATCTTCCTGCAAATTCAACCATCAAGAAAAAAGCTGCCATAATCATAATGGCTGTTGAGGTAAGAACAACATTCTTAGTTTTAGAAGTGGGGTCACACTCTGGGGTTACCACCTTGCTGCTTAAGCCAGCGTTGGCCATCTCCAGTCCTCAAGAGCCACCAACAGGTCAGCTCAATTGAGCCACCTGTGCTGAAGCAGGGATATCCTGAAAACAGGACCTGTTGGTGGATCTTGTTTACTGGCATTGGCCACCCCTGGCTTATTAAGGTGTCCTTTATTGCTTTGTAGACACCACTAGGAAGTGATGTTGGTGTAAAGGATCATATACTTATTTTGTGTGTAAATGTTGTTGATGAACAGTACAATCTTAAAACAGCAATCCGGCTGCTCTTTTGAGTTAGTGTCTTAATTAAATGGTTTCCTGAAATGAAACTGCTATTTTCAGTCCCAGGGGCCCCCAGGTGCACCCGGAACATACGTTTTCCGTGCTTGTATTTCTGCCTTTCTGCCAAAGCATAATGGCTGCCAAAGCCCAGGAACTCCCTAATTCAGACTAAAAACAAACGTCTGGTATCTGATGCTAAAATATTCCCTGCCTTGGTGGAGATGTGTGTACAATTAACAGTACAATTCCAAAGTGCAGGGAAACGGGCTCAGCCGAGGAGAATCCTGCCAACATAACATAGACAAACAAATTCCTCAAAGTGCAGGTCTCCTCTGAGGCAGAGATACAAAGTAGAGCTCTACTCACAAGTTCATAATGATGTTCTCCATTTAATGTGACAGCCAAGACCAGTGGAAAGACAACGTTTCAGGTCCCACATGGACCTGTCATAAGGTTGAAGGAAAAACTCCTGTTTCTCGTTTACTAAACGTGAACCTACAGCGGTGTATCTGGTACTTGTTGACATATCAGATACCTGATGACAGGTCCATATGGGACCTGAAACGTCTTACCACTGTGCTTGGCTGTCATATTAAATGGAGAACTTCATTATGACCTTGTGAGTAGAGCTCTCCTTTGTATCTCTGCCTTAGAGGAGACCTGCACCTTAAAGAAATGGTACTATTAACAGGCCATCAGTGCTTTGAAAATTCTTCAATTTTGAATGATATAATGAATAAAAATGTCCCTATGAGTGTCGTTGGAGCATTACTTGCTAGATTGCATAGCTTCCAATACGCACATTTTATATTCCTCAAGGCATCAGGCTTTTCCCAGGAGTTGAACAGTTTTCCCAAATGAAGCTTGAGATTTTTTTTGTGGGGAGTAGTATGGGCACTAGCATCACAATTAGGCAATACGGGTATTTTTATTAGCAGAATTCTAATCACATAATTTACTGTCTTAGACTTACACCACTTTAAAGAAATACTGCAAAACCTGTTAAAAGAGCAAATCAAGCATTTTTTAAAATGTATTATTTTTTTAACATTGGTTTGAAGCAGTGCTCGCCTCCGGAGCATAACCCCATTAATTTCAGCCCCAGGGAACCACTGCTTCCCGAGACACAGATCTCCAAAGGGGGTGCCGGTATCTCTAGAAAGTTTAACGCTCCTGCATCACGGGGGCCATAGGAAGCCGGACCTGATGACATCGCGTCTTCCTATTGGCCCGCAGGGCGCGGGAGCTTTGGAACTCCTGCACAATGTGACCTCTGCTACCGGAGCGGCTACCGGCACCTCCTATGGAGGTGTCTGCATCTCCTGGAAGCACCATTGCCTGGGGCTGAAATTAATGGGGTTCAGCTCCAGAGATTCCCCCCCCCCCTCACCCCCTCCCCCTGCTTCTATCGCATAATTTTCTCATTAATGTGGCTGGTGAAGGTGTCGCTTTCTATAGGCTGCCACAGCAAGTCTGACCCGGGCAGCTGGATCCTCACACTTCTGTTTTAACATTTGCTCTGTAGAAAATCTTCTTCCTGTTTGGACCTCTAATTACCCCTTCTAGTTCGCCCTCAATGCAGTTGTCTTTCCTGCTATGCATTAAAGACCAATTCATTTGTGAATTGATTCAGATTGAATTTTAATCTGCGTTGTGTGTTTTTTGTGCGCACACAGAAACAAACACTGATGCAGCACATTCTGCGCTGTGACTACGAAGCCTGCAGGCAGTACCTGGTGACTCTCGAGCAAGGTGTTGTTCTGGATCAGAACACCCAGATGCTGCAGACCTTTCTCGGCCACCGGTGTGATGGCAATCGCAACATTTTGCATGCCTGCGTGTCAGTCTGCTTTCCAACTAGCAACAAAGAAACAAAAGAGGAGGAGGGTAAGAACAAATGCAGCAAGTACAGAGCAGAACTCCTAGTTAACTGTTGGATTTTGTGATTTTCTACGTTTACTGTTATGGCTCAATTACAAGGTGGTTATCTCACATGCATGAAAGCATAGTTATTAGGGCTTGTACAAGCCGGTGGAAAAGTCTATAGTCCTATTGTAAGTTAGGTTTTATCCTAGGATTGTGTGGGTAAGATGCATTGTATGCCCATGTATAGTTCAATATATGTAAGCGGCATGCAATTTTGGTATGTGGAATAAACTAATTCATCTCCAACCCCCGGTGAGACTATTTATAACACATCTGCTATAGGCTGTATGAACATACATGCTGTAAGCACACACTAAAGATAAATGTGTATATATTTTCCCTGTAATACAGGGCTCTCCAGCCAGTTCTACGAAGGGGCCGGATTAGAAAACATTTAGGAGCAGAAGGGCCACAAGCTTATTGTAATGCCATTTTACAGACATTTAAAGACTTACTAATGATTATTTCAACATTTTGCAAGTCTTTATAGTGGGTGTGCGTATACACACACATACATACATACATACGCGCACACCAGGGTTGCCACCTTCTACTGAAAGCCAACCCGTAAGGGGGGTGGAGGGTGAGGAAATCCCTTACTTGGTGTTGCGTGGTGCGACGGCGTCTCCCAGCATCCTGCTGCAATTCCCCCTCCAATTGCTGTGAACATGGCTGCACACCACGTTGCCATGGCAACCGGACGCTACACTGCGTTATGATGTCACGTAGCGTCATTTTGCCATGGCAACACAGCGTCATTTAATGTCGCGCAGCCATGTTCACTGCAGTTGGTAGTGGAATTGCAGGAAAATAACGGAGAATGCCGGAGACACCACGGCATTCCGCCGCCACCCGGAGATTGGCAACCGTAGCTCGGAGGCAAGTGCCCGAAAGCCGGAGTCTCCAGGTCAAACCCGGAGAGGTGGCAACCCTGATACGCACACATATATACACGTACATATACGCACACAAACGCACGCACACACGCATATACACACGCATATACACACGCATACGCAAACATTCATATACACGCAAATATTCATATACGCACGCACACATTCATATACACGCGCACAGTGAGTTTGTGTGCAAAACTTCACTTAACCTGCGTCAGCTACTATGAAATTAGCAAGATAAGAGTACAAGGGGCCACATTAAGGCTCTTTCGTGGCCATGTTTGGCCCGCAGGCCGACAGTTAGATATGCTGTATTGCTTGTGTTTAAATTCAATAAGATGTGAGTAAAACAGATGAACACGCTTAATTAAGTTATTAATATGGTGCTCATATTAAAAAATACTTTCTGTGATATCAGAAGCTCATGTAAACAACATCTGTGAACTCTCTCAAATGGAGCTGTCACCGCCTGTGCAAACCATACTTTACTTGTTTCTCCTCCCCCTCCCCCCCCACTTCGTAAAGGTCAAATACAGTATGCAAGATAATTATTTAATTACAGTAATAGATCATTTCTATTTAATAGACCGAAAACTGCTTAGCAATACCGAATGCATCACTGGATGAATACCAATGTTTCTTCTCCTTGTATCAGAAGCAGAGCGCTCTGAAAGGAATACATTTGCAGAACGACTGTCTGCTGTGGAAGCTATTGCCAATGCCATCTCTGTAGTTTCCAGTAACGGACCTGGAAATCGTGCTGGCTCCAGCAGCAGCCGAAGGTAAATGAAATCTTTCCCTGACTTATGATTGAAATATAATATGAGCGTCTTGCTGCAGAAGGTCTCAGTAGAGAGAGAAGTGGACGGACACCATGATTTTGGTCGGGGATCAGAGCTTTGATCTGAAAGTTTTGTTCTCTCATTTTGTTTCCTCCTTTGGGCTGCTCATCCTAAGCTAATGTCCAACATTGACTGTTTCCAAAGAAAACACTACGGGTCAGCACCTTCTTAAGAAGTCGTAACTTGTTCAGTTTTTCTCGTCACACTTTTAGGACTTTGAGTTTGCAGAATCCTACCATGTAATCCTCTATCTTCCTTTAGTGGTGTTGTGTACATTTTGACCATCACATTCTGCCAGAGTATTACTGCTCTGGTTTGTAATGGGGCTTAATTGTGATTTTTGTATGGTATCTGAAAATGTATTTTCATAAAAGCTGAAATGTACTATACAATGGGAGCTTTATTTGAACTCTATTTGTCAAGGATGATCATTGATCCCTTGCATTAAACAATGAAAGTGAACCTGGCTACAAACTATTAAAGTTTCGTTTTTAACTTCACAAGCAATCCTTGAAAAAGGAACAATAGCAGCATAACTGGAAGGGCTGAATCCGCAAGCCACATCATGATGGTAAAATAAGTGTTATGGCTCAGAAATTGCCCCAGTATTAATCGTGGCCTCTCTAGCTTCTATTAGCCCCCTGTACTTTAGGCACTGAAAACAGATTCTTCACCTTTGACCCCTTAATTACCAAATGTACTTGCAGTGCATAATTTAAATATTAAGCTGTCGCCATTTCCATAGCAATGTAGAGCTATGTTCAACCAGAATGCACGTATCCATTTGATACTAAGGACTGGGTGCAAATCTTAAAACAAAATGGGGTCTGGTTACTGCATCGAAGGTTTCTCAAGAGTAAGGGAGAAGGGTTGGCCTGGTGATACCGTTTCTTTTGTTGAATGAACAAAATACTGTTTGAGTTAAGTGCCTTCTGACTGACCAAGTTACTTTATATCCAGTGCCCTAGGTCAGGAGTGTCCAACCAGTCCTCAAAAGCCACCAACACGTTGGGTTTTAAGGATATCCCTGCTTCAGCACAGGGTACTGAGTGAGCCACTGATTGAGCCACCTGTGCTAACGCAGGGATATCCTTAAAACCCGACGTGTTGGCTCTTGAGGACATGAGTTGGCCACCCCTGACCTAGGTGAAAAATATTTTGCAATCCCTTCAGGATCTGGATTAAGACTTCAATACTTTGTTCACGTTTATATTAAGCAATCAATCTAAGTTGTCTTCATGGTCTCTGACACCAACATGCATCATAGTGATGACATTCCCCTGTAAATCGTGTTTCTGTAGTGCTCAGTGTATGCTGTGTTTTTCCTTAGCCTGAGGCTGAGGGAGATGATGAGACGATCCCTTCGAGCAGCGGGCTTGGGAAGACACGAAGCCGGAGCGTCTAGCGACCACCAAGACCCTGTATCTCCACCCATAGCCCCTCCTAGCTGGGTTCCTGACCCACCTGCTATGGATCCAGGTGTGTGTGAAACACAAGTCCGTCTAATCACCGTCCAATTACCGTGGGGTCCAGCCCCAATATCTATTATCAGAGCTTAGAGAATCCCAGCCACAAAGCCTATTTAGCAAGGTCAAGGATAATGCCTCTCATCATTAAGTTTAGTACGTAACATTGTTAATTCCTATTCTAATGAACAGTGATTTTAAGTAATTGTTTTAGTTGTTTGTGTGAGATGCTTAAAACCCTTTTACGCCATACATTAGATACATCCTGCAAAGTAAGAAAGGAGGTGACGATTGCCAAGTTTCCAGTGTGACTTGTGTTTTTTACCAAGATATATGAAACAGAAATAATCACATTCTCATTTCCACCAAAGTAATGGAAATGGCAGGCAACAGTGAACCTGGTTTAAGTTCCTTTGGCACTACTAGGGTTAATCATTTTCCTCCAGATCAATTACCATATCAAACTACTATAGACCAATAGAGCTAGGATTGATAATTAAGGAATTGTTACGTTTGTTGTGTGCATAGTGATAACCATCACTCTCTTCTCTAAAAGATGGTGACATTGATTTTATCCTGGCCCCTGCTGTGGGATCTCTTACTACAGCATCGACTGTAACTGGCCAAGGGCCTAGTACTTCTATCATACCAGGTGAGGACGTGTATAACCTTGTAAACATTCTATACCAGTGGTAGCCCTCACAGGCCACACATCGCCTTTCCCTGCCGAGACGTTGCAGGTGGTGGTAGAAACTTCTCCCCTCTCCCTCTGGTCAGCTGCTTGACGGAACTGCAATGCATTGATAAATGCTGCATCACTCCTCTTGCATTTGGAACTAGTGGTTATCACACACAGGAGGAGTGGGTAGCGCATTGTCATTAAGCAGCTGAGGTAGTGGGGAGCAGCTACAATACACATCAGCAGCAACGTTCTCTGCAGTGATCAATACTGTTTTTGAAAAATGAATAGAGAAAATGCTAATGCTTAATGTAAATCGTTTTTTTAACCTGTTCAGGCTTTCAAAGGCGATTCATGAAACATGGGTACTGTAGGATAGTTTACATTTTGAGCTACCAGAATTTAATAATGTCATGAAAAAGGTACGGTTGCACAGTGTAGATAAAGGATGCTCTATTGTAAAATAAATACTTTTATGTGCATGGCATTGGAAGTTTGAGCTTAGGCCTTGGCCATGTTTAGCGCTTGCTGGCGGAAGCGTGCTGACGCGCGCTCCCGTTCAGCACTGAGCCCCTACAGCCGCAATTAGAGGGGCTTTAGTAGGGGCTCATCTGTGCTCACGGAAGTGCAGGTCTTAGGGGAATGTAAAATTCCCCCGCTTGCCAGCGCGACAGGCCGGTCACGTGAGCGGTTCGCCCAATGAGGGCGAACCAGCTCCGTGACGTCACTGGCCCGCCCCCGGCCGGGGGACGCCCCCGCCCCCGGAGCGCCCCTGACGGCCCGCTGACAGCGCGTGCGGTAAGCAACCGTAAGGCCAGGGAAAGCACCCGCTTTACCTGCGCCTCAGCGTGCCTCAGCACGCCAGCAGGGAGCATGGCCAAGGCCTTACCCGGAGAGAGGAAATCTTAAAGTTCTGAACGGGATGAAAAATAGAATATCAAAACTACTTCCTACGAAAGACAAATAGCAACCAGTTCCTATGCTCATTCCTTACAAACATCAGTCCACTGAGTGCTATGGAATAAAATGTGACTGTAGACGTAAGGCGAGTTTACCTCTTAGTTGCCTTGAATCTGTTACTGCCCAGATTTCATGGAAAGCCCGGGGGAATGTTCTAGAACATCAGGGTGTCCTACCCTGACCAGCAGAGAACCAATTAGAAGGCTGCAAAGTTATGTGATCCATGGTACAACCAGCCCCGGCATTCAGATCTCCATGGGTCATTATCAGAAACACATTTTGACATAGGTTTCGCAATCTACATTGATAGTTTGATAGCAATATGGCATGTATCAAGCTCCTAAGTTATATTCGGTGTAAGTAATGACATCAGTTTGGTTTCTGTGATCACACTGAGCTGTTCAGCGTTCGATCTTTTGATTTACCTACTAATCCTCTAATCTTTAAGAATAATTGTTGGCATTGCTTTTCTCTTAGTAAAAATCTGACGTGGAAAGCCTGGCTTGCTGCAATAAAATAGTTCTGTATCTAGCTGCCCATTTATCCCCCTCCCCCCCCGTGAAATTCTCTTTATTTAGGTCCTTCTGAGCCCTCGGTTGTGGAATCCAAGGATCGCAAGGCGAATGCTCATTTTATACTGAAGTTACTGTGCGATAGCATCGTTCTACTGCCTTACCTCCGAGATCTCCTCTCAGCCAAGTATGTTGTATTTATCTTTATTTTCTCTAACGCAACATTGGCAATTACCAAATAATGTCTATAACCGCTGTATAATCTGTTAACCTTGTTTGCTGACTTTCACCACTTCATGTAATGACAGCAGTGTATTTTCTACAGTGAAGTAAAAAATGTTTATCTATTGTGGTATTGAGGGGCCCCAGTATGAAAACACAAAAAAATACTGTAAATTATGCAATACACAATTTCATGCCGGAACCACATGCAAGCGTAGTATAGGACCCCAAAGAGCTGTGTAAACTGCAAGTTTGCCCCAACCAAATTTCTTCAGTGTCAGAGTGCAAAAGATGTCTTCTCAACATATGGCATCCTCATATAGGTGCAGGCTGGGGATTCCATGTTCTCTCTCATTGCACATATGTTGGTGGAGCATTTAGGAATTCTTCTTGCTGTAGTATTTTCCCCATATGTTCAGTACTCTTTACTAGATTTATTATTGGTAGTCCAGATTGTGACACAGTATATTAAATAGTACACTATGTTGGGAAGCTAAATAATTCTTCATATTAGTACCGAACTATTTCACATTTTCCCATCCACACACCGAAAAACCGTTGTATGGATTTGCAACTCTCAATACCTTGTTTTGTTCCTCTTAGGGATGCAAGAGGGATGACCCCTTTCATGTCAGCTGTTAGTGGAAGAGCCTATCCTGCTGCCATCACCATTCTGGAAACCGCACAGAAAATTGCAAAGGGTAAGCGGAGTTCAAGACTAACAACGTTCTGTGTGTCTGTGTGTCTGTGTGTCTGTGTGTCTGTCCATGTGTATAAATACAAAAACTACATGCAGATAGCGTATCGATTACAGGGGTAATTTGCTAATTGGTTTTTCATCACACGGTTGCAAACTGTTAAGCTGCTGGTGCATTTTTCTTTTTCTGGTTGGCATAATAAACGTGATACGGCCCCATTGATATTTCCTTTAGTTTACATTGTAACTTGACTCCTGTGAATCATGCAGCATTGTATTACATAACTGTACCTTTCACTGTTGGTGGCTCCAGCAGTACAGTGTGATTTAAGAGCCTTTAGCACTAAGTGTTGAACAGTTCGCTGGCAGGTATGTCTTTTCTGCATCTGTTTTATAGATGCCGAGATTATAAATGTTTGTAGCTCCTTTTAACTGGTGAATGGTGGGTGCTACCTAATCTACTTGATTGAAGTCAATCTCTGAAATGTTTTGAAACAAAAAATGGAAAATAAAGCGGTTTCCTTTTGCTTTTGCTTGTTATATATCTATATCCCTATCTATGTATCTCCCGGGTAATTGAATGTAATTATACTTAATATTGCTATTCTGAAAGTATTTTGTGTAAGATATAACCAACGTGAAAATTCTTCCAGCTGAAGCAAATTCAAGTGAGAAAGAGGAGGATGTGTTCAAGGGAATGGTCTGTCCGCCTGGTACCAATGCAGACGACTCTCCGCTCTATGTCCTATGCTGCAATGATACCTGCAGCTTTACATGGACAGGAGCTGAGCATATCAATCAGGTGGGAGAAACACTTTCATACCTACATTTTACAATGCGCCTTCTAAGTTGTTGCTCCTTAAACATTGATTTCTGCTTACATGGTGGGTCAGGTCTCCTGTCAATGCAACACAAAAAGATATGAATTTGAATGGATTCAAAATTTATATTTCTAATAAAAAAATGGCATAGTTCTGGCATGACGGAAATGTGTAAGTGTGTATTTCTAAAGGTATATAGGTGTCTAAAGTTGAATATCTTTTGTGCTGTAAGAATTTGAAAAGAATTGCTTTGCATTGTATAAGGTGCTTTTGTAATCCTGAAAACTCTTACAAGCTATTGGTAATTTGCTAGGTTTTGGCTACAGTAAAACTTCCAGAGAATCTACAGTGTTTGCACTTTAGTACGGTCGTAGCGAAGGGATTTTGGCATTAAAATGTAATCTTTTCATCATTAAACCCTTCAACTTCAGTTACAGGTAATATATTAACGGACAGTTACAGGTTAATTACAAACCTGTCTATATTCACCTTGGTAACTACGTTTCTGCTGATAACTTCTCAATGTGAAGGTACAGTGAGACTTAGAGAATGTAAGCTTTTTGGGGAAGGGATCACCATACAGCAAAAATAAACAAATAATTATATATACAGCTCAACCCCGTTATAGTGCGGTCTGAGTGTGGCTCCTGATTTATAAACATCTCCAAGGGTTTTTTTTTTTTTTTTTTAAATAACATTCAATGCTTTATTGACTTACCCGGCATCTGTAGCTCTCTTCTCTCTGCTGCTCTCATGTCCCTGCTTCATCATGCTGCGTCCACGTGCGCGGCTTTCAATTTGACTTTCGAGCGCAGAGGAGGATCAAATGACCCTTCTCTGCCCAATAACAGCCCAACAGTGAATACATTTTATATATTACAAATGCAGGAATCAAACCCATGACCCTTCATATGCTTATGGGTTTGATTCCTGCGTGTGTATTATATAAAATGTATTCACTGTTGGGCTGTCATTGGTCAGAGAAGAGTCATGTGTCCCTCTGCGCTTGAAAGTCAAATTGAAAGCCGCACACGTGGGCGCAGCCTGATGAAGCAGGGATAGGAGAGAGCTGCAGATGCCAGGTAAGTCTTCGCTGATCGTAGCAACCATTTCACGATCCCGGTTATAACGTGGTCTCATTATGTGGACCCTGAGCACCGTGTTATGAGGTTCAGCTGTGTATACATTAAAAAAAAATATGTAAACAATATAACTTTGTAGAATTTTCTTGTGGTCTCCCTCAAATTGTACTTTTCTATTGAATAGGTTTGCTGCCATACAAACTACGGTTTTCTCTCTAGAGCAGGGGTGGGCACCCTCATGAGTCACCAACAGGTCGGGTTTTCAGGATATCCTGGCTTCAGCACTCAGTGGCTCAGTCTTTGATTGAAGCAGGAATATCCTGAAAACCTGACCCGTTGGTGGCACTTGAGGACTGGAGTTGCCCATCCCTGGTCTAGAGGAAAGGGTGCCAGCATTATATGGTGTGCTCTGTAGTATTGCATTTTCCAGTCTTCCTTCACCCCCAGGTCCATAATCTTCCAGAGGATCAGTATAGCTACCATAAAATATTGTATGAGTCAACATGACACCAAGTGCTGCAGGGGGTTGCATAAACGTGAAGTGTCTGAATGAATGGCTGTTTACTCTGTTCTCAGGACATATTTGAGTGTCGGACATGCGGCTTATTGGAATCTCTCTGCTGCTGTACTGAATGCGCAAGGGTCTGCCACAAAGGCCACGACTGCAAGTAAGTGTTGCAATAAATGAACTGCATATGTTATGCCCCATGTACATAGGAGCTAAACAAAGTTCTTCAATACGTAAAATAACCGCATTGTATCTTTAGTTTCCTGTGGCTTTGACGCCTGTTAAACTGTGTTCTCATTTCAGGTTGAAGCGAACATCCCCCACAGCTTATTGTGACTGCTGGGAGAAATGTAAATGCAAAACGTTGATTGCAGGCCAAAAGTCTGCCCGTCTTGACCTGTTGTACCGACTGCTCACGATCACTAATCTTGTGACCATGCCAAACAGCAGGTACTTTGGTATACTATTTCTTGTAAAAACCATAATGCAGCAACTATAGTTGCATAGAGCAACTATATTGGCTATATTTTAAAAAAACACGGTAGCAACAGCGCTGTACAATCACATTTCTTTCCTAGATCATTTTTTGCATCTGATGTTTCTTTGAAATGATTTTTGAGCTCTGAGAAAGGTGTGTTTTTAAAATGTGGCTCTCGCTTCTGAAAGGCAGCCGGAAAAAGCTGATGCTTCTCTCTCAAAATCTTAGTGCAGATGTCATGACCAAGGAAACAGTGAGGCAGGAAAACTGTACACACAAACACGGAACACATTTTCATCTTAGGCAAACAATACCACACAAGACCACCCAGCAAAAATGTTTTGCTTCTACTAGTCCAATATTAAAGGTGCAGAACTAGTGAAAAATGTCAGTCGTGTACTATAGTAATAATAATGTACAAAACCCTGTTTAAATCCTTTTTGGACAATGTATCCTGAAATGCAAACTTTGTAAACCTGAATTTGTAACAAGGTCCTAATATCTGGACAGGGAATAGTTCCGTGGGCGCCTATAAAATTTTACCACTATAAAGGATATACGAAAACCAAGCCTGTTGGTTGTGAAGATTGTTTATCCTCACGGTGGGCTTGAAAACAAAGAGAAAGCACAACACATAGCGTAATACTGTTGAAACATTAAACAAACAACATATAAGACAACATATAACAGCTGAATACTGAAATGGTATTTTTAGGACAATAAAATCATTTAATAACAATTAATATTTAATATAATGCACAATTTGCATGGACATATAGATTTAAGCAATTAAAAATCTGAATAGGTGGTTCAACTGCTCCGTAGCACCAATGTTGATGATAGCAATGCCTACTCACCAGATGGAATAGGTTTGCAGGCAGTGGATATTTTAGAGAGTATCCCCTCTAATCTGTGTGCTGCTCTCTGCTTAGCTGGCGTCTCTGTCGGCTCGTGGGTGCAGCTCATCAGCGGGGACTCCTGCAGCTCCAGGAAGCACGTCTGAGCAGATGGAACTCAGCTGCAGCTGATTCAGCACGATGTCAGCCACGGACCACCGTGAGCTCGTCTATCTGCTGCTCACTGCTAGCTGGCGTCTCTATCCGCTCGTGGACGCAACTTGTCAGCAGGTACTCCTGCAGGGCGCCAAGCAGGGCGCTTGAATAATGGGAAACCGCAACAGCTGGTTCAACTCGTCGGCGGCTATAAGAGATGGTTAGCTGGCAGCTCACGTTGATTCACCGATGTACGGGGGGTACATATACCCCTGAGGAAGAGAGCAGATCGCTCTTGAAACGCGTAGGGTGGAGGTTCAAGCCCCGCACACATTGGTGTAGTACCCCCCGTACATCGGTGAATCAACGTGAGCTGCCAGCTAACCATCTCTTATAGCCGCCGACGAGTTGAACCAGCTGTTGCGGTTTCCCATTATTCAAGCGCCCTGCTTGGCGCCCTGCAGGAGTACCTGCTGACAAGTTGCGTCCACGAGCGGATAGAGACGCCAGCTAGCAGTGAGCAGCAGATAGACGAGCTCACGGTGGTCCGTGGCTGACATCGTGCTGAATCAGCTGCAGCTGAGTTCCATCTGCTCAGACGTGCTTCCTGGAGCTGCAGGAGTCCCCGCTGATGAGCTGCACCCACGAGCCGACAGAGACGCCAGCTAAGCAGAGAGCAGCACACAGATTAGAGGGGATACTCTCTAAAATATCCACTGCCTGCAAACCTATTCCATCTGGTGAGTAGGCATTGCTATCATCAACATTGGTGCTACGGAGCAGTTGAACCACCTATTCAGATTTTTAATTGCTTAAATCTATATGTCCATGCAAATTGTGCATTATATTAAATATTAATTGTTATTAAATGATTTTATTGTCCTAAAAATACCATTTCAGTATTCAGCTGTTATATGTTGTCTTATATGTTGTTTGTTTAATGTTTCAACAGTATTACGCTATGTGTTGTGCTTTCTCTTTGTTTTCAAGCCCACCGTGAGGATAAACAATCTTCACAACCAACAGGCTTGGTTTTCGTATATCCTTTATAGTGGTAAAATTTTATAGGCGCCCACGGAACTATTCCCTGTCCATACTGTTTTCCTGACCAGGGGGTCAGGCTTTGTGTCCTAGGCAGCCCCTTATGTATAGTTTTATTTAATATATAAGGTAATAGTTACTACACCACACACATTGCGGTTAGCGCTACCTGTTTTGTTGTTTAAGGCCCTAATCTCTGCTGTAATTCACCCTTATGTTGGGCCTTTAACTGATGTTTAGATTGGTAGGGAGTGTAAATAAATATACCCGGTTACCTTCATCGCTCCACCGTTGAGAAGCACTGTTATAAATGAAAACTAAAAATAATTTGAAAAATGTTGGGAAAAAATTATTTGTAAGTACTGACCTGATTTCTTTTGAGCACAATCGCCTATTGTGAAACTAGTCAACAATGAGTTTTATTCAGTGCTACGTGGAATTACCACTTATCTGAGTAGTGGTAGTTGGAAGCTGTGAAACGTACGATTTCTCTGTTTCAGGGGAGAACACCTTCTACTCTTCTTGGTTCAGACAGTTGCCAGACAGACGGTTGAGCACTGCCAATACAGGCCGCCACGTATTAGAGAAGATCGAAACCGTAAAACAGCAAACCCTGAAGGTTCGTGACCTTGTTCTTTCTGCTCTTTGGTGAAAGAAGTGTTCTTCAAACTTACCAGTCATTTTTAATTGGACTGCAGTTAATTATGAATTCTATGCCACTGGCTTCCTTTTTCTGTATGTTTTCTAGTTAAAACAAATCCTGAGACCATTGCTAAATGGAGTGTCCACACAATTGGTAGAGAAGTAACATTTTTTTAAAGGTCAGTTTGGAAGCCGTATAATGATAGCGATTTGATTGCAATAAGAGGCTGCTACCGCCATTTATTGATTAAACCTCCCTTCCATTTCCTTCCATTTCCTTCCATTTCCTTTTTGGTATACTTCACCGGTCTTGTTTTTTCCTGATTTTTTTTTTCTTCTATTGGACATATTAATGTCCAATACTGTACTATGCTTAGGGCGGTGTTAAAACCATTGCAAATGTGCCTACTAGTACCTCGAGGACCGAAACTGTACATTTAAAGTACTGTGCAGATGTCCTGTGTCTATCTGGTGTGATTGCATTTATTGTGATATACTGCACCAACATTGAATTCTTTGGCAGCTCTAATATTCAGAGATATAGTTTGACATGTGCCTGTTATTATTCATTGTAATACTATGTTGCTAAGTGACACTGCTCCCTTTAAAGCTACAAAACGTGAAAAATCCTATGTATTTTGAATTTTTTTTTTAAAAATACATCAGTTCTGTAGTATTAGATAATATCGTCTGCATTTATTAAGTGAAACTTCTTTGGCACCTTGTGAATTTTGATGGGACAAATCTCATTGATGGTAATGAAAATGCGTAACGGAAGTGACTTAATGGGCTGGTGATGTCCGCCCATGCGCAGAAGCAGCCGTTGCTTAGAAGACGTGCGCAGAAGCGGCTATCGCCGCGTGCACATGGGCGGAGGCGGCCATTGCCGAGTGCGCATGCGCAGGGGCGGACACGCCGCTGTGGTCTGTATACACAAAATTAACACTGTTATTAGAGGAATTCCCACTGAGTATAAATATAGAAGTGCAAAAATCTTAGAAATCTGTCATTTTATCATTTAAAAAAAACAGAATTGGAAAAGATGCAAGGTGTTTAAACATATAATTATGATTTATATATATATATACATGAATGTAACATAGTAACTAATTATTATAATAAAAAAAGGTCTGTCACACACACACACACACACACACACACACACACACACTCCCAATGAGTATAAATATCGAAGTGCAAATGGCAAACATTTTAGAAATGTACCATTTATAATAATAAAGGCACAAGTGGAAACCATGCAAAGTGTGTAAACACATGAATTGTATATAGATTAATATAATGTAGCGTTCTAAGTCAAACTTCTTTGCGTTTTGTCACTGAAATCATTTTTTCATTTTTATGATTTATATTGAATTTGACTTTTGAGAGTATTGGCATTTAGATACTTTACAATCCAAAATATATGTATCTTGCTTTAGTTATAAGTCAATTATGTCAGGGGTGCGCAAACTTTTCCCCCAGCGCACCCTGGCCTGCTCTCCTTACCTCCTGGCGCCCCCCTCCCTCCTCGTCTTCGGTGTCAAATGACGCCGCGGGTCACGTGACGGCACAGAGTCTCCGAAGACACGGTAGGAGACGTTGCAGAGGCCTCACGCGATCCCACGGCATTTAATTTAAATGCCGTGGGGAAGAGCGTGGGGCCTCTGCAACCGCCCGCGCCCCCCTGAAAAACCTGCGCCCCCACTTTTCGCATCCCTGAATTATATTATGTATTCCAAGTGATAGTATGGAAATTTCGAAACAAAAATAAATAAAATAAATTCTTCTCTCAATCTTTCATTGAATTAAAAACATCACCATCACAAATACAATTTCTGTGACAAAACACAAACGTTTCACTTACAATGCGCATGCTCAGCACACACAACTTTATTTATTTTTAAGCCCCCAATGCCATTTTTAATGATTGTTTTAATATACGAATCATCCTTTGGTTGCTACAGCAATCATTTTAGAAAGTCATATCCACTTCCTCTTTTGACCCAGGCTCTGATACACCTTTTTAAGCTCTGCCTTTTGGTAACAAAGTATCACAAACAGATCTGTTGCTGTGTTCCAAACATCACTATCTATTACTCTGAAAGCTGTAACAACAATGTGTTACACTTAGTAATATAATGTTACATATCAGCTGCAACATTTCACGGACCACAGCACAAAGTTAGAAGGTGGCCATTTTGTTAGGCACACAATAAGCATTTTTACAGATTTATAATAAGAGCACCAAACGATTGCCAGCTCAAGTAAGAATGTAGAAGTATACATTGTCACATGTTTTACTTATTAAAAAAAGGGGGGGGGGAAATGTTTTATTGTTGACCTATTTGAACTGTGCTTCTTACTGTGCACTCTTTGCTGGCAGTTGGTCTGGTGGTAATGTAATCAAGGGGCTCCATTTATAGCATTTTGTTATCGGAGCTGCTCTTAAAACCCATTCTGACATCTAAACCGTTACATGGGGAAACAGATAGATGATGTATTTAATTTTTGAAGGAGGAGAGAACTTTCTAAGGTTGAGCAGGGATCCTGCTAATTAAAGAACCATGTGCAGATTTAATTTTCATGCAAAACCCATGCCTGTGCCGGAATGCACCACAAGTGCTGCTGTTAGTGGTTAATTTACCTCAGCTTGCATACATATCTACACATGGGGTAGCCAACTCCAGTCCTCAGGAGCTATCAACAGGTTAGGTTTTCCGGATATCCCTGCTCCAGCACAGGCGACTCAATTAGTGGCTCTACTGAGCCACTGATTGAGCCATCTGAAGCAGGGATATCCTGAAAACCTGACCAGTTGGTAACTCCTGAGGACTGGAGTTGGCTACCTTTGAACTGCGTGTGACTAAGAATGTTTCTAACACAGATACCCATCTGTTGCAGCCATAATAGTGCGAAGCCTTTTTTGTTCTTCTCCACTAAACTGTCTGATTGTGAGAATTTGGGATTGTGCTGAGCAAAAATAACATGTTCCTCTTCCTTCATTGTAGATTCTGATATGCCAGATCATGATTTAGAGCCGCCACGGTTTGCTCAGCTTGCCCTGGAGCGTGTTTTACAAGACTGGAATGCCCTTAAGTCTATGATCATGTTTGGCTCGCAGGAAAATAAAGACCCGTGAGTGACTGTTTACTCTCATATTTATTTCATACTGTGGCCATGCAGCAGAAAGTGCTAATGTAAAGCTCTCTTCTCTTAAGTCTTAGTGCAAGCAGTAGAATTGGCCATCTACTCCCTGAGGAACAAGTCTATCTTAACCAGCAAAGTGGTACAATTCGGTTGGACTGTTTCACCCACTGCCTTATTGTCAAATGCACTGCAGACATTTTGGTAAGTTATTTACTTTCGTTTTTAGCGTTCAACTTGTTTCCATTCCACAGAAATCGATCAGAGTGGGTTCAATGGATATTAAGCTGCAATGTCTGTGCACCACGTGAGCTTAAAAGTGATGTTTTTTTGTGCAGAACTCTTCAGCATTGTTTGGAGTAGACTTTGCCATAGTTCTTTAAAGAGTTATAGCCAAGTGACTTTTCCCTGACTCCTCAGATATTGTAAGGCTTTTTTTGGTGGGGGGTGTGGGGAGTAGAGACTGATAAGTTTGTTTGGCTGGTAAAATTTGCAATAATGATTTTCCATTTTGTTATATTTCAAGCTGTTGGATACGTTGCTGGGTACCCTTGTGAAAGAGCTACAAAACAAGTACACTCCTGGGCGTAGAGAAGAAGCGGTCGCCGTCACAATGAGATTTCTGCGCTCAGTGGCTAGAGTATTCGTCATACTCAGCGTAGAAATGGCTTCCTCAAAGAAGAAAAAGTAAGTTAGGGGATTTTTTTTTTTCTTAATCACCACGATGCTGCTTTGCTTGAAAAGCGTCCATACAGTACTTCTGACAGACTGAGAAGTGGGATTGCTTTATTTGAGGGATAATGTTTTGTGAGTGTTTTGATCAAATTTGCAGTGTATGTAAGTAACGTTAAAAAAGTGGTGGTGGTGTGCCTGATTTCAGGAAAATAAGACCCGCAACAGACGTTCATGTTTTGGAACAGAGAGACTGTAACAATTTTTAATAATGTTAATTAAATAAAAATCAGTGTAGAAAATCCATATACCTTGGTGGGGGAAAAAAATATAGTAAAAGTGTACACATCCATAATATTAGCGCTGTAATATTATGATGTATTCTAAATGTCTTGATTTGGCTTCCCAGCAATTTTATTCCACAGCCAATAGGCAAATGTAAGCGAGTGTTCCAGGCTTTGCTTCCGTACGCGGTGGAGGAGTTATGTAATGTTGCCGAATCCCTGATTGTTCCCGTGAGAATGGGCATTGCACGTCCAACCGCGCCCTTCACGTTGGCTAGCACAAGTATAGATGCAATGCAGGGCAGTGAAGAGCTGTTCTCTGTGGAACCTCTTCCACCAAGACCATCTGACCACTCAAGCAGGTAAGATCAGTGTTGGATGGTGTTGTCTTTATAATATATTACTCGCACATTATCACCTTTCAAGTGGAATTTGTCTGTGGTTTGTTGTTGGTGTTAATGAAGGGTTATGTCCCACTTAAGAACACATCAGTGTAGTCAGTCATTCATTTAACACTTCCACTACAATTTGTGTTTAGATTTAAGATAGAAGTTCGCTTTTTAAACCTGGGTTTAGAAAAGCCTTGTTAAACATAAGAGGATAGCATAAATACGTTGAAATCTAATAGACTTTTGTTAGAAACTAGTTAGAACAAAATATCACAAGAAGAACAATGCAGCAATTGTATTGATCAGGTCTGCGTTAAGAACTCTTGGTTCATAAATAGCATCAGGACTTTTGAAAATATCTATCTGTTCACTACAAACAGATGTTCTTTTACTGGGATCAAGAGAAGTAAAAAAAAACACCTTTTTTTGTAGCTCTTAAGAGACATGAGCTGGTTTTGAGAAAAGTACCGTATCTCCAAGAAACGTCTCATCGAATTAAATAAATGCAGAGGACAAACACGGATCATTAGTAATAAACAATTGATGATGTTACTTCCAGATTTGTCTGCGTGTTTTGTGGTCCTTTCGGACCTAATGCAGTCATTACATGAAATTATAAAGCTACCATATCTCTTTTAAGACTAGGTTTAGCAGCACAGCAGAAACTAACTTCACTCTGGAACCATTACTAGATCTCCACCTAACCCTTCAAGAGATTGTGTTGTGTAATATTTATGATGGAATCAAGACGGGAGGGTATTGTAATACACAGTATAAAATATACATACATGTTCAGTAAGCATAATAAAGGACACTGTAGCGGTAATGCAAGGTCTCTCTGGTTGTGGATGAAATGCTTTATAACATAAAGAGGGGCAAAATAAAAGTTAATGTAACTAGTACAGGGTTCCCCTGTAAATATTAGTCTTCCCAGTACCACCCATCATCGAATGATTAATGCAACTGTTTATTTTGATACAAAATGAATGTATTTTTGTTCTTACTTTTTCCCCTTATACAGTTCCAATCCGTCCCAGTCATCCTATATTATTAGAAATCCTCAGCAGAGAAGAATAAGTCAGTCACAGCCTGTGCGAGGCAGAGATGAAGAGCAGGACGACATTGTGTCAGCAGATGTGGAAGAGGTAACTTCCTGAGCCATTACATTCAGTGTCTTGTGTAGGGCACTTACCGGACTGGTTAAAGCGTAGAGACAAACTTCCTCCTCCGCCTGTCTTTGGCTGCTTCCATGTGTGGTTCTCACTTTTCTTTTGCCGTACGTTTTTTTTATGTGGATTTATTTTCTTTTTCCATGAAGCCCTCCATGCTGACCAGGCTTTCTCTGCAATCATGCGGCACTACTGCCCATATACATGTGCATGCCTTTTATTCTCCCAAACCCTTATCATGCAGCTATCCTTCCCCCTTCCCTCCCCCGCCCCCCCCCCCCACCCCCCACAGGACCTCCCACCGCTCCCTCCATCTCTTGCAAATAGGATCCCAATTCTTAATTCTGCTGGGAAAAAAATACTTTTTCAAGGGGTTTTGCTATATAGTCACATAGTAATTGTATGTCCAGGTGCCCAGTAAAATAATGTAGGTGCCCGCTTGGCTTTTTGCGAGGGTCCTCTAACTGCAGGAGCTAAATAGGTGTGGTTGGATTCCTGGCTTAGTATTTTATTTAATTACACCACTTCCCCGTTTAATGGTGTATCTCCTATTTGTGCGAGAATTTCCCATGTCCAAGAAATATAGATCTAAAGATATTTTGTGGGTGCTCTTAAAATTGGCCATCATTCTAATTTTGTAAACTGCTTTTTAACTTGAGCACTGCACATTTGTAATGCTTTCATTGTCTCTAACAGAAGCACCAGGCATAGTACATTTTGTGCAATTTCTTATTGAGCCTCTTGCCATTTGGCTTTTGGGCATAAATTTACAAATCTATTTAATATACCTAATATAGTTAAAATGATTAAGAAGTGGTGATGAGGGAAATGAGTCAGCAGACATACGGAGTATATTGTGGTGGCGTCACAAATCTGCTGATCTCCTCTGCTGATCTCCTCTGCTGCAGTCCTTAAACAGATGCGCACACTGACAATCTGATGGGGATACACTCATGCACATGAGTAACTCAATGGAGGGCAAAATAAATATACACAACCGTTTTGTAATATATTTTAAATTTGATTGAAAAATATTTACGTACATTTTCGCAGAAGGATTATTATTTAAATATATATATATATATATATATATATATATCTGAAAACAACAGAGAAAAAGCAACCTTTAAAAAGCACACGGACATAGATTAAAGTGTAACAAAGGAAAATGTATTAAAGTGAGTAAAACGGGATAAAGTTTAAAAGACAGTTTCTCGTCGAAACGCGTTGGAGTGGGAGTCTTGTTGAGGGGGACCCCTACCTTCTTTCACCTGACATGGAGTTTTGACCTACCTTTCTGCCTGTGACATCCATACACTGAGTGGTGACGTATATCTCACTTTGCTATTAATACAACTCTTGTATCCACACCATGCAACCATTGTACAGCTTATACTGTATGATGATTCTCAATGTGGTTACAATATCTCAGTGTAGGTTGATTATTATACAGGTGTGCTCATACAGAGCCCCCTGTGTCCTGTGCATGTCTTGTTTTGGATTATGTTTAGACCCTTGCCTCCAGGTCCACATTGTCTGGTAGTGTTGAGCCCCCCCATTTCTTTTAAACTTTATCCCCTGTTTTACTCACTTTAATACATTTTCCTTTGTTACCCTTTAATCTATGTCCGTGTGCTTTTTAAAGGTTGCTTTTTCTCTGTTGTTTTCATATTGATCTAACCTTTAGCACCACTGTCAAGTTTAACTTCTATATGACTTACGAACAGTTGTTTTGGACACTACTGATTTAAGTGTAGAGCGATATTTCTATGTGTCACATTATATATATATATCTATATATATATCTATAAAGTTATTTAAAGTCACAATATGACATACAGTGCATGAATAACCTTTTTTGTCCCAGGTTGAGGTAGTGGAAGGAGTGGCTGGAGAAGAGGACCACCATGATGAGCAGGAGGAGCATGGGGAGGAGAATGCGGAAGCAGAAGGACAGCACGATGAACATGATGAGGATGGTAGTGTGTTTTCTGCATACTGTAACCGTGCTGCTCTTTGCCTGTATCAGATTACGTGACTAATACCAACGGCTTTGTTTTATTTGTTGCGTTAAAGGATCTCTTGCCAAGCATTCGGGTCATAGTACATTTTCTTGTACTAAAGTTGTATTCTCAATGTTCCCTCTGTTCAACCGCCCCCAAATTCCTGGGTGTTGAGGCTTATAGATGGGCTAACTGAAATGTAAAGTTATTTGCCCTTGTAGTTGCTTAGACTAGAATATCAGGGTGGCTGACTGTAATTAGACCTGTAGATAAATGTTTCATACCGTGGTCACAGATATTGCTGTCCTATAGCTGGCCTGTGACTTCAAATTAGGACAGTAGAGTATTTGATTAACAATGGCGTAAAAAGTCTTGACAGTGTGTGCAATAGACTTCATTTAAAAAAATAAATAAAGCCTATTTGGAGGGGAGGAGGTAGGGATTAAGCTAAAGATATTCAAACATGCATCTCGGCCATTTGTATAAATGTAGTTTTACAAAATATTTAAAAGCAATTGGTTTGTGTGTTTGATAATCTGTGTGTAGTACACTTAAATGGTGCACGATTTCATTGTTTGCATTCAGGAAGTGACATGGAGTTAGATCTTCTGGCTGCAGCTGAGACAGAAAGCGACAGTGAAAGTAACCACAGCAATCAGGACAATGCTAGTGGCCGGCGAAGTGTTGTCACAGCTGCAACTGCAGGTTCAGAAGCAGGTACAGTTGTAGTATGTTTTTACCAAGATAGAGCAGGGGTGTGCAAACTGGGGGGTGCGAGATTCTCTGCGGGGGATGCGTCAGTTTGAGAGGCCCAGCGCTCTTCCCGAAGGCATTTAAATGCCGGGGGAGCGTCGAAGGCCTCTGTAACTTCACTTATCTTGGCTCAGACATCTTCTGGCGACGTGTCAAATGACGCCTCTCGGTCACGTGATGCCACGTTGCCATGGCATCGTGACGTCAGAACGCCGGAGCAAAGGTAAGGAGGGGCGGTGCGAGGAGGGGGGGAGAGCTGGCAGGGGAAAAAGATTGCGCACACCTTAGAGAGACTTCAAGTGTTCACCGAGTCAAACAAAGAGTAGTGTGCAAAGTGTGATCATTGTTGTTATACAGGTGCTAGCAGTGTCCCAGCCTTTTTTTCTGAAGATGACTCCCAGTCCAATGACTCTAGTGACTCTGACAGCAGTAGTAGTCAAAGCGATGACATGGAGCAGGAGACATTCATGATAGATGAACCCTTGGAGAGGTCAACAAACAGCTCCCACGCTAATGGTGCTGCCCAAGCTCCCCGCTCGATGCAGTGGGCAGTGCGGAATACCCAGAGCCAGAGAGCCACAAACACTGCTCCATCCAGCACTTCAGCTCCAGCAGGCAAGTGGGAATACATTCACAGGCCTCTCTTACCAAGCATCCAACCCATTTTTGCAGCATTGCGCACGTGGCGTTTATGTGAAGGACCGCACGAATGGAAATCTCTCACAATAACGTGCCTGATACGGTTTAAAGCAGTCAATTAGCATTTCATCTATGCATTTGTGAAGCTTGTTGAAAAACAATTGGGCTCCTGCTAGCCAGAATGAGGTAGTCCTTGGAAATTGGCCTAACATTTTAGAGTTGAACATTAATTTGTTGTCCGTTTTCTTCAGATCTGTAGATTTCATAATCTTGTGCTGAGCAAAGTATGAGTGTGTTAATCCTGGAGAGCAGGATGCTGGGTTGGGAATATGGGCCTAAACTGAACCTTCTGTAGGTTATGAAATCTAAGAAATGTAACTGCTAATCAAACTAAGCAGATGCCCAATCCGAAAATAAATGCATTTCAATGTGAGGAGTGAGATTGTCTGTTTTTTTTTTATTTGCTCATGATTGTTCCCTCTCGCTGTACTTTATGTATACGAGTAATTCATATTTAAAGAGATTAAATAATAAAGTAAATCATGAATATTTGATCACCTGGTTGTTGGTGTTTTGCAGCAAGTTCAGCCGGCCTGATTTACATTGACCCATCTAATTTGCGGCGGAGCGGCACCATCAGCACAAGCGCGGCGGCGGCTGCGGCAGCTCTCGAAGCGAGCAATTCCAGCAGCTACCTGACCTCCGCAAGCAGTTTAGCACGGGCCTACAGCATTGTCATCCGTCAAATATCTGACCTGATGGGACTGATCCCCAAGTACAATCACCTGGTGTATTCTCAGATCCCAGCTGCTGTGAAGCTGACCTATCAGGATGCAGTTAACTTGCAGGTACGAGTTTGCATTTAGAAATGCGACGCCAGTGTCATTGCGGCTCACATTGCTCATTCTAATGCTGGTTTAGATCAGCTTTCTGTTTCTACTTTTGGTGTTTAGTAGTCAGGTAGTGAAACGAGAATTGCAGTGTTATGGTGGTCAGTGCATTTTCATGCAGTATTAAACATGCTAGCGTAAAATTGTATGCTGCACTTGTTTCCTTTGCTTGGTATATCTCCGCAAACAGTTACGTTTGAGTCGTTCAACGGTTGCTTTATCTACCTGCTTTAAAGGAGCAATGCCATGTATTATTTTTTTCTCCTTTAACTTGTACACAGGATTGAAGCAAAGGATCTCAGGAGCTGAACCCCATTTATTTAAGCTCCGGAAACCCCTGCTTCCAGAGATACTTATCTCTGAAGTGGGTGCCGTTATCGCTGCAGTTTTAAAGCTCCCGCGCCACATGGGGGCCAATAAGAAGCCTCACTGGGTGACATCACGGCTTCCTATTGGCCCGCAGGTCCCAGGAGCTTTAACAATCCGCCATAATGTGAATCGTGTAGGGGCTACCAGCACCCTTTACAGAGGTAAGGATCTCCGGAAGCAGGGAGTCCCCGGAGCTGAAATGTATGGCGTTAAGCTCCAGAGACCCCCTGCTTCCATCATACATAAAAGAAAGCAAATCAATTAAATAAAGAAACAGCTTGGATTGCCTCTTTAAAGCAACAGCCCCAGCTGCTCGTTTATTATTAATATTTATTTATTACAATACTGAAGTTGTTCCTGCAATTATCTATTTTAGGTGCAGTCACCTAAAACTTTAAGTATCTTAGGAACCAGAGGTCCCTGTGTGTTAAAGTAGCGCTGCAGTAAAGGAAAGTCCCGATGCACGTCCAATAGGCCAAATTATTTACTACATTACTAGATGTTTTTTCTATATGTTTTTCTTCTCATAGCTTTGGGTCATTTAGTTACATATTTTGGAGAAAACACACGAAGCCTGCAACCACGTCACGGTGAACCCTATCCGCAGGTCCTACACTGCCTATTGTATACTGTGTCCTTTGAATTTCTACCACTGGAAAGAGAGAAGAAACAACAATAATACAAACAATAGCCTGGGATGTGTGATACGTATGCAGTGCCTAAAGGGTTAAAATTTAGGAGCACTTCATGAGCTACAGTGCAGTTAAAACTGGTAATTAAAAACCAGGAGTGCCCTAGTACAGTCAGGGGTGCTAAACTCCAGGCCTCACCCTCCCCCCTCATCCGCCTCCCCCCCCCCCCCAACAGTTGTTCATGTTTTCATGATATCTCAGCTTCAGCACAGGTGGCTCAATCAAAGGTTCGGTCTTAGACTGAGCCTCTGGTTGAGCCACCTGTGCTGAAACTGGCATACCCTGAAAACCTGACGTGTTGGGTGGGCCTTGAGGTCTGGAGTTGAGCCCCCCTACCCTAATAGATGGTTGCTGGCTGGAAATGGCGAAAAGATTGAACTAAATGAAACAGACACGAGAAAAAAAAATATAGAAAAAACATGGTAATGTACTAAATAATTTGTCATATTGGACGTTCATTGGGGCGTCTTTGTGTGTCGTAGTATACTTTGCCACTTTCCCAGTGGCACTCCAAATCACACAAATATATATATTATTGTGGGTCTGGGTTCTAAGCTCACTAAGATTGTGTGTGTCTAAGTAAAAACAGCACTGCTCCGGTCTGCCCAATATAGAAAGTCTGTTTGCATCTGGTTGAGATTGCTGCTTTAACTTCAGCGCCCTATAATTCGGTATTTCTGTTTGGGGCAAAAATGTAAAATAGGAATATACAACATTATTTTCTCTGACCATTCTTACTTGGTCTTGCTACATATTACACACACACCTGTTAGAAGACAATGTTTCACATGTTTGTTAGCTGCTCTCATGCCGAGATGTACTTGTCTTTCAGAACTATGTTGAAGAAAAGCTTATACCCACCTGGAATTGGATGGTCAGCATAATGGACTCCACTGAGGCTCAGCTCCGTTATGGGTCTGCTCTGTCGTCTGCTGGCGATCCAGGACATCCAAACCATCCCCTGCATGCATCCCAGAATTCGACCCGCAGAGAGCGGATGACGGCACGTGAGGAAGCCAGCCTGAGAACTCTAGAGGGTAGAAGGTACGAGGCCAAGAATACATGAGCAGGCCTGCTTAGCAATGTGGTAACGTCAACGTTCTCCTTGCTTTCGTTTTCAAGTAGTAAGACGACGCCTTACCAAAAAACCATGTGCCCAACACAAAAGCTATATGAAAATATTGTCAGATAATTACAACTCATTGAGAATCTGATCACATTTCTTCTGCTACATAATTCATTCTTTACATTCTTTAAAATGTGTTGTCTATATCAATATATATTGAATACCTTTTCAAATTAAGATTCTGATCATTTGAAAAACAAATACAATAAACTAAAGATGTTGTGGCTATTCAATATGGCAGCTTGTGTGTCATGTCTGCATTATATGGGCAGTTTGGACGGTACAATAACGAAAGCAGGAAGTCTACCACAGCAAAAGATTTGGATGTTGTGGTGTCTTTTAAAGAAAGCAATGTTCTGATGAATTGCAGAAATTGGGCAAACACTCCAGTGAGTTTGACAGAATTGTAATTAAAGTGAAAGTATTTGGCGATACTCTTGGAATTGGTTAGTATTTTCAGTGCCTCTGTAAGACACAATCACTTTCTCCATGTTGATTACTGGAAGCGCTCACATGAAATATGACTTTATTTTATTACAGGAGTGCAAGACAACCCTGCAGTCACAATCACTATATATGCAAGTCTTTCAATTAATGTTCTTTCCTTCTAGACGAGCCACTTTGCTCAGCGCTCGGCAGGGAATGTCTGCACGTGGAGACTTTCTAAACTACGCGCTCTCGTTAATGCGCTCTCACAATGATGAGCACTCTGATGTACTCCCAGTTCTGGATGTCTGCTCGCTGAAACACGTGGCGTATGTTTTCCAGGCTCTTATCTACTGGATTAAAGCAATGAATCAGCAGACCACACTGGATACTCCTCAGCTAGAACGAAAGAGGTACCCAAGCTTATCATGTTCTCACATTTCCTGTAGCTGAAAATGATTCCACTCCTATCAACCTATCCATTATATACATGTCAGTCTCCAGAGTGACCTATATCACTAGCATTCACTGTGTCCTGTTCCAATTCTGGTATCTTTTCATGAAATGTGTGATCATTGTGCAATAAAATATGTAGCATTGGTTCTTTCTTACACGTCCTTACAGTTTCCTATTTAGTACCACACATTACTTGTTTGCTTAGTAAAACGTTTGTATTTGTATCTACAATAAATTGGGCAGCCATCCTATGAGTTCAGTTGTACAAATTGCAGTGACCTGTTTAAGTGATTCTATATGGGCATCCCTTCCCCCCCAAAAATGACATGATTTTAAAATATTTAAAATTATTTAGAAAATGATGTTTTGGTCGGCTACCAGAAATTGCACCTTTTTGGATGAGCTTTGAATACCATTATAAGGCTTTACAAATATAGGTTTATGATCGCCTTTTAGCACCTCTTCAAGGAGGGACACTTTTTCCCACCATTCTTTAATTTTGCTGGAGGACTGACAGATTATTCTCTTCACAGAACCAGGGAGCTCCTGGAACTTGGCCTTGACAATGAAGATTCAGAGCATGAAAATGATGATGACACAAATCAAAGTATGGAAACTTTTAATTTATTCATGTGCCATTTCCACTATGTTCTAAGTGTATTCAAGTTTGGGAACTACCCTTAATGGGTAATTCTATTGCACGAGGGTATTAAATTAGTCCTTCCAGACTTTTTCTTGCTTTAGCATTTCTTTATTTACTGTATCTGGTGTTTCATGCTAAAGAATGCAACCCAGCTACACATTTTAGCTAATCCAACTACTGCCAGACACTGAATTATTTGGACAGGCAGTATCTGGTATGGCATGAAAAATCTGTTTTGTGTGGAAATGGCTGATGTTCCTTTGTTCAAAATATGCCATGTGTTTGCCAGGCTCGACTTTGAATGACAAAGATGAAGATACACTACCTGCGGAGACCGGTCAAAATCATCCGTTCTTCCGCCGCTCGGATTCCATGACATTTCTGGGTTGTATTCCACCAAACCCCTTTGAAGTTCCTCTGGCAGAAGCCATCCCACTTGCAGACCAGCCGCATCTTCTACAGGTGTCACAGGGTTTTACTATGGTGATATTAATACATCTAAAATAACAATGCAAAATAATATTCTTGTCACTGTCTCATTTGACACTGTAAGATTTAATTAATCTAATTAATCAGCCCATTCTGATTACCATACTGATGTATTGGTGTATCTGGCATATATATGGCAGCAGACCATAAATACAAGTATGCTGTTTACGATAATGTTGTTTTACATGCACAAGATTTCAATGCAGTATTTTTGCCATTCGTAAGATTATTTTGATTGCGTTTCTGAATTTAGGACCTGTTGGTTATAGTTTTTGAAGTTGTGATAATGTTAATATGGCGAATGTAGGATATTGGCACACTGAAAAAATGTAGGCTTTGTAAACATCTGCAAAGCATTGGTCTCATTCGCTGTGTGCAGGATTATAGGGCAGGCTTTGTCCCTTTTGGATGTCAGGTGTGCCATTTCTTTATAAACTTTGCAAACATGTTTGAAGCCGACCTGGACTTAGGACATTAACGATCTATTATTCCAATGTATCCGACTGTTCTTTCCTCCTGTCATGCCTTTTGATTCATTGGTACAGTGATGTGACAATCTAGAAGTGATGACATTTTGTGGTCAAGTAGAGGACCTCACTCAAAATATTTCTCTTTTTAGCCAAATGCACGGAAAGAGGACTTGTTTGGCCGACCAAGTCAAGGCCTCTATTCATCTTCTGCTAACAGTGGAAAATGCTTAATAGAGGTGACGGTGGACAGAAACTGTCTTGAGGTAATCGACTTTAATATGAAAATGTGTTCAGATTTAATTCTAATTTTTTTTTTAAGTAAGGTTTTGCTCTTAAATGTGCGACTCTGCTTCCTCTCGCCTGATACGCCACGTGTTTCAGCTCTGTTTGTTCTTTTTGTCTGCAAGATATGTCATGAAAAATTCACCATTGTTCCACCACCAGAGAAATGTATAACATTCCAGCCTTTTAATTAACTCTTAATCTTTGTAAAATGTTAAACCTATTTGGTTCATTATCTTAAGTGCCGGTGGTATGATGTTTTGGCTAGAATTAGTTGGTCAAAGATTAGATGTTATGGGAAGAAAAAAAAATCTAATTTACTGAAGTTACATTCAGTAGTTACATAGTAGATGAGGTTGAAAAAAGACCTGTCGATCAAGTTCAACCTATATTAGATGATAGATACTTATCCTATATTTGTATTTAAAGTATATTGATCCAGAGGAAGGCAAACAAAAAATGTTAATATTTGAAAGAGGCAGTATATGTGTAATTGAATTCCTTGCTGAGATCCATATTTACCCTAAATTAGGTTCCTAGTTTCTTCTTGTCTGTATAATTATCCTTACCTGGTAATTATTTTTCACATTATTTCTCTGCAATATTATGGTGCCATCAGTGGCCAAACAAAACAGAGGGGAGCACTGTAGTAACAATAACCTGTTTGTACAACAGTTTACAAATACCCTTATCCCAAAACGGGCTGGGTAAAGATCATAAGAAGACTCCTGGGAACAAAATGGGAAACCTTGTTCCAGGTTCACAAAATGATTGCAGATCGTGAACAATTGTCCCTTTTAAACACAAATTTGGAGGTGGAAAAAAAACCGCTGCATCTTCAAAATTTGTTTTAAAATGGGGGTACTGGAGAGTTGACTTTAAACCGAACTTGTATGTGTGCAGCTGGAACAAACTAGACAACTCCTGAAATGCTGTAAGATATATTTGTGCCCTGCTTCTATTTCTCCTGCTGTGTAGGTTCTTCCCACCAAAATGTCTTATGCTGCCAATCTGAAAAATGTCATGAGCATGCAGAGCCACCAAAAGGAGGCCGAAGAACAAAATGTGCCGTCCGAGGAACCGGAGGGCTCCAAACCGGGTCCCTCTGCACATGACCTTGCGGCTCAGTTGAAGAGTAGTTTATTGGCAGAAATTGGGCTGACTGAGAGTGAAGGTCCCCCGCTTACATCATTCAGGTACCGTTTCAAGAACACCAAAAACGAAATAGGGTGCACTCTATTTTGCGATGAGCAGAAACCATGCGCGGACCAAGTAATAGTTACCGGGCACAACTTCCTTGTGCACAAATAGAAAGTGCTTACCATTCATACCAGTCAGCAGCAATTTTATTTTTCAGTTGGTCAGAATTACTGTGTAACGGTTTCTTAAATCGGTGTCATATAAACAATAGATAACAGGATTCCCCCCCCAAAGTGCAGAGTAGAGCTCTGCTTACAAAAGTCTTTTGCCATAATAGCCATTGATTTAGGAACAGTTGGGGAGGGCGACGTTTCTGGTCCAACATGGACCTTTCGTCAGGTCTATGTCATGAAATAAGGGAAAGTGAATATTTAATTTGAAGCAAATGAAAAGCAGCGAGTATGGTATTCAGTCGCATTACTTAAGTTATTACAAAGTAGATGCATCCCGTTTTCATTTCTCTGACCATAGTGCTCCTTCTCGGCTCTCTCCTGTTGTGCTAATGGTGCCGCGGCATCACAGGATTGGCCAAAAGAAACTGGGAAACTTAAATAGCCTAAATCTGGGGTACGATTGTAACAAAGGTGTGTGCCCGTAGGAAGCCTGCATTGTACGGTCGGCCGCACAGAACCCTCCCCCCCCCCCCACTCCCACCCCCACCCCTGTCTTTGAGCAAATGCAGGTTAAAAAAAACAACAATAAAAAAAAACTAACAACATTTTTTTTAAATAGAAGATACATTCGAATGGAAAATAAAACCTGTGTCCCTTCCCTGCAGCCTAGGACAGAGAACAGCATTGCTTTTGGACCAAACTGTTACTGTTGCCATTTCCTTAAACCTTTATTTATTCACACTTTTAATGCGGCGTGCGTTTAGTTTTATCTTCATAAAAGACATTTTTTTTTTTTTTTTAAATAGTGTTTTTCTTCTCAGGCCTCAGTGCAGCTTCATGGGCATGGTGATTTCTCACGATATGCTCTTGGGACGTTGGCGTCTGTCTCTTGAGTTGTTTGGCAGAGTGTTCATGGAAGATGTGGGAGCAGAGCCAGGATCGGTGAGTTAGTCTAATCCCTTTTGGTCTTACTCTTGTTTCTCAATGATGGTACTGTATCTAAAAAAAAAAAATAACACTTTTCTATGACAGATCTTGACTGAATTAGGTGGTTTTGAAGTAAAAGAGTCAAAGTTCCGCAGAGAGATGGAGAAGCTTAGAAATCAGCAATCGAGAGATTTGACATTGGAGGTAGGATTGTCCTGGGTGATTAGTGCTTTTTGAAGAAGCATTGAATGATTGGTGTTGCACTGCAGATTCGCATAAATGCCGGAAAGGATGCGGTTATCTCTTAATTTATAATTATTTCATATAGCGCTTTCCTCCCAATGGGACTCAAAACGTTTAACAATTACAGTACAGCGCACGGTACTCAGCACATAGGACTTTTACAGGCGCAGTCCCTGCCCTGTAGAGCTTACAATCTTAGTGTGCCTGAGGCGCAGGGAGATAGTGATTTGCCCAAGGTCACAAGGAGCCGACACCGGGACAAGAACCAGGTTATGATTCACACAATAAAAATCTATAGCCATTTGAATTGGCAAACGTTCAATGGGAACACAAATGAAAATCCAGATTTTTCTAGATTAGTTTATTAGGAGCCTTATCCTTGTGTTTTATTGAGCTGTAATGGAATTAAGCATATCCTTCCAAATTAAAGTAGCATTGTATGTTTTTATGGTATCTGTTTTTATAATGCTATAAAGGATTCCCATCTGTTACATTGATAGCTTCTTATATTCTTGACAGTTTTCAATGTAAACATAGGGGGAATACTGACAATTATTTCAATGCCCCAAACGTTACCCTTTTCGGCTCCTTTACAGTGCGCTGTACTTTCTTTTATTGGGAGAGAGAGACAAAATGTTACAGGTATAGTGATGTGCAAATCCAAAAAAGATTAGCTGGTTCTGTTTGCGCTCCACCAAGTGTTGTACTTATTTAACTTGAATGTTTCCAGTTGAAACCATTATATAGTTGAAGTAGATGGGTGTAATTCTATTTAGTTACTGTATCTTAACTACATTTTGATGAAATCTACAGAGCTCCTTTAATGTGTATCTAAAAACAAAAACGGTCACAAATTGTCAAATGCAAATAAGTTATTTCCATGCATAGTGGTGCTTTGTGAGTGCATGTGGTTTAACACATGGCTATTACAAATTTCAACCGAGAATTAGTACCGTAGAGGTCACTTGCGTATATTTGCCACATTCACCTTAAAGCAGCAGTTCGCTCCCCAGCCCCCTCTTTCTTTTATTACATCGGTGGGAAGCATGGTGTCCCTGCAGCTGAACCGCATTCATTTCAGCTCTGTGAACACCCTGGTTCCCGAGACGTATACTGGGAAAGGTGCCGCCCATTTAAATCTCCCGCGCCTGCGGGCCAATAGGAAGACACGACGGATGATGTTGCAACTTCCTATTGGTCCATGTTAGAGGGGAGATTTAAACCGCCGTTTGGATTCTCATGGAGGATATGGTACCGGCGGCACCTTTCCAGGTATGTATCTCGGAAACCTGGAGGTCCCCATAGCTGAAAACCGTGAATGTGGCTTCTCACCCATATAATAATAATAATAATAATAATAAAAAGGGGAATTTATGGATCAAAATAAAAAAAAATAAGAGGGAACTGCTCCTTTAAAGAGTTTATACATAACGTTGTGCAACCTGTCCATCTCTTTAGAATTACAAATAGGAATAAATGAGATTACATTGTTTGAGATTAATGGTTTAAAGGTAACCCCTTTTTCCTGTCCCACTTTTAGGTTGACAGAGATCGAGACCTCCTTATCCAGCAAACAATGAGGCAGCTAAACAATCACTTTGGCCGGAGATGTGCCACAACTCCAATGGCGGTGCACCGGGTGAAGGTTACGTTCAAGGATGAGCCGGGAGAAGGCAGTGGGGTGGCCCGGAGCTTTTATACTGCAATTGCACAAGCATTTCTGTCAAATGAGAAGCTGCCAAGCCTGGACTGTATTCAAAATGCCAACAAAGGAACACATACAAGTAAGGCGGTTTAAAGTTTGTTGACTAGTTGGGAGGTTTTGTAAGCTTTGGTTGGATCAAATGTCGGTTTGACAACTAGAACCACCACAAAACATTGATGATCTGAATTCCAGACAGAAACCTTGTCCTTTAACAGTTTTCTCTTCATAAGTGTGCGTTTCCTGGCAGTTAGTGCCCATCTTGTGTTAAAAAGTTTCCTTGAATTTACTTCGGTCCTTTTTCCCACTGTTCAGCTCCTGTAAGAAACGTGTTTATTACATCATTAGCCGATTGATTGCTTGCCCAAAATAAATTTGCAAACTCTTAACATAAAGGAAGGAAACAGTGTGGAGTGGTTTTTTTTTTTTTTAATAATAAATAACAGTAAAAATTAAACAAAAGCAAACCTGAAAAATACATGTATTCCTGTGATCTGTGTGCAAAACATACCACAGAATAATACATCTAATATCCCAGGATTTACAGCTAATATAGAAGAAAGAACCTTACTCATGCACCAGTTAAAAAAATTAAAGGCTGTTTTAGTCCATATATTTCATCAGTTTGCGCAAAAACGGCAGGGCAAATTTATGAGATAAAAGCAGCAGAATAAAGTACATATTTTCACTTGTGGAAAGTGCTACTTTCCCCTTTATATCCACAGAATGTGATGTATCACATTATAATATGTACGCCGTGTAACTCGCCTCTAATGCGATAAGTCACATAATATGTACGTCGTGTAGCCCCCCACTAAGGCGATACTTCACATTGGTTATTACAACATGTTTACCTATTGCCACTTGTATTCTCTTTTATAAATAATTAACTTGGTCTTAATTGTCATTTTAAGGTCTAATGCAAAGGCTGAGAAACCGAGGAGAGCGTGATCGAGAGAGGGAGCGAGACATGCGAAGAAGCAGTGGTTTGCGGGCAGGCTCTCGACGGGACAGAGACAGGTTTGTTACTGGTTTTATTTACTTTTTTTTGTAAGTGTTGCACCATTTTTACGAAGTGAATACATTGAGGAAACCTTCACAGGACGAGACTCTCTGCCTCTGGTCTGCGCTGAGCTCAGTAAGATTTATTCACTCTGTCTAGAAGATGAATTTTCTTTTCCAGTTTTACACTTCCAGAAAACATACTTTATGGTGAGATCTTGTAGTTAACTATTTTGGGCAAAAATGTGAGTGTGATTTGAACAGGAAAGTAATTGTTGTAACTCGTTGAAAATGCCTGTCACAAGTTTTCAGCCTTAAACAGTTTTGTTTTTTTCCCCTCCTATTCGTATAGAAACCCATTTAACATTTTTGAACATCGTAACTAAAGGAAAGGTGTTTAGGAAATGTTTATTCCTTTGGTGCTTTAAAAGAAAACTTGAAGTAATGCATGGGTGAGGTCAGACTACAGAATAGTATACATGAAGAGTTGCAATTTGTACTACTAATATTGTTCGGGTCACCTGATCTTCCTTCCTCAACATCTGTAACATACAACGTATATATTTTTTCTTCTTCTAGGGACTTCAGAAGACAACTTTCTATTGACACACGACCATTCAGGCCAGCCTCCGAAGGAAATCCTAGCGATGACCCCGACCCCCTGCCTGCACATCGACAGGCCCTTGGAGAGAGGCTCTACCCCCGTGTGCAAGCCATGCAGCCAGTAAGGCCAACTTATCCCAGTGTCCCTTTTAGGTTCTGTAGCTTTTCCACATGACACTCTCACTGTTTGGACGCTTATCTAGGATTATCTGATCGGGACTTTGTATCCCGAAAATGCCAGTGTTACAGCGTTACTGCTTACAAGAGCAGAAACCACAGAATGAGCGTGGACTTTTTTTTATTAAAGATATAGGCAATTGCATATAAATTTGCATACAAAGAGCTGTTCAGAATGTCATCACGTCATGGGTTAATTGCCATCATACAAAGATCTGCTGCCAATAAACATTAAAACAAAGTTAATGTCTTAATTGACAGAACGACTAGTGAAGCATGTCACGGAAAACATAAGGATGTTAAATGAATTGTAAGTTGTGTGTAATTTACACAAACTGCATACCCGAAAATACCACTAGTATATGTTAACTGTTTCTTCTGTTATACGCTCCTCTTAGAGGCACTCCTAGGGAAACATTTATTTATTTTTGTAATTGATTTGAAGCAGGGCGTCTCTGGTGCTGAACCGCGTTGATTTCAGTTCCGGGGACCCCCTGCTTCCTGAGATACCTCCTATGGTGGGGGAGGGGGGAGTCAGTAGCAGCCCAGACTGGCTTGTCGTGACTATCGAAGTGAGGGCTTTAAATATCCCGCAGCCCAATAGTAAGCCGTGGCGTCATCCATTGGCCCACGGGACAGAACTCCGCAGAGATACCGGCACCCCCTTCCGAGGGAAGTATATCGGGAAGCAGGGGTCTCTGGAGCTGAAATCAATGCGGTTCAGCTCCGGAGACCCCCTGCTACTAACCGATGAAAACAAAAAAGTGCCTCCTTTAAATGTTTAAAAACAATTACTCAGTTGATGGACAAAAATAGTTTTAATAAGACAAGATCACTATCATACAGTATATGCAATACTGATGCAGTTATGCGCTACAGCATATAACGCCAGGAAGACTTGCTGTATAAGCCATGGAAAGGGTTTAATGGTTGTACTATCAGTATACTATTTTTAGAGTCTCTTGAGTTCACACAGTAAATATGTTCTCTTTAAAGGCATTTGCGAGTAAAATCACCGGCATGCTGCTTGAATTGTCTCCTGCTCAGCTGCTACTACTGCTGGCCAGTGAAGACTCGCTCAGAGCCAGGGTTGATGAAGCCATGGAACTCATAATTGCACATGGAAGGTAAAGCATGGAACTAATCCCTCATATTACAGGTGTGGTGGATTATCCCTGCAATCGGGGAGTTTACACGCTGTCTGCAACGCAACAGCCTATTTTGACATGTGCAGGTGTAACACATCGTTGAACTTATCTTTTTATTTTATTTTTTGCAGGGAAAATGGAGCGGACAGCATCCTTGATCTCGGCTTATTAGATTCATCTGATAAGGTACAGGTAAGAGATCTGAATGTTTCACATGCAGAAAGCCTGAAGTGTCAGTTTTTCTATTTAATCTCTCTAGTTGGCATATCCATTTAAATAAGGGCTCCAAAAATCCACCTCAACATTTCTAATCTGCAGTCGCTTCAACATTGTCCTTGAAATTTGAGCTGTTCATTTGTCTGTTAATACTAATTAATTCTGAACATTAAAGGTAATTAGGAGATTGCTCCATTTGCTCCAACAGCTATAACATGCGCCAATGGAGTAGTTTGGAGGTCAGAAGCAGGTGAACCCAGTTCGAATCCTAGTGTCATCTCCTCTTCTTGTGACTTTGACAAGTCTCTATTTCCCTCTAACTCGGGCACCAAAATACATTGTGAGATATTTGGGGGGGAAACTCAATAGGGCCTAAAACTTGTATGTACAGCTGTCTACATAAGAAAAAAATGTTCTGTGCAACAATTTGAGTTTTTATCATTTGAAGCAAAAACATTTACAGCAGTAAATTTTAGAAGTACTTTTTCTTGCATTGTTATTTTTGCGGCAGAAGCAGTCAATGTCTGAAGTATTTGCCCTTAATATGCAATGTATTTTAAAAAAATTAAAGTAAAAGGTATATGTAGTGAAACATTTTGATTGAGTCCTCAAAGTGCATGTCGTATTTCTTTCTACAGGAAAACCGGAAACGTCACGGCTCCAGTCGCAGTGTGGTAGATATGGAACTAGACGACACAGACGACGGTGACGATAACGCCCCTTTGTTCTACCAGCCCGGCAAACGAGGATTTTACACTCCCAGGCAAGGCAAAAACACAGAGGCACGGCTAAACTGTTTCCGAAATATTGGCAGGTAAGATTTTATTACCGAATCCGTGTTCTCTCCCGTCTGGCAGAGTGGCTAACTGGTGTGTAACCAGACAGCATTGTGTTTAATGTGGAACTGGAGGTTCCTTGTAAAGGTGCCTTGTGCAGTGTTTGCATGTGTAGTTCGTGGTTGTATTTCTAAATGCTTTGTCTTTCCAGGATTCTTGGGTTGTGCTTGCTACAGAATGAATTATGCCCTATTACATTAAGCAGACAGGTGATTAAAGTGCTTCTGGGCAGAAAAGTAAGTTGTTTTTACTGACTGATAATATCACTGTCTTCTGTTATGGGGGAAGGCCAATAAATATTGATGACAAGCAGGGTATTTCCCGGCAAGGAAAATGGCCATCATATAGGCTCTGACAATCCTTAAAACCTACTAGCTCTGAACCCGATGGTTATTTTTTAATGTAGACTAATCGCAATTGTCCACTATTTCATATGATGTTTAGCTTAGATCTGATTAGGGGTATAAGTGCACATTCAAATTACTTTGTATTGTTGCTGGTGTTAGAAGTGGGAGATCTTAAAGTCGTTAACATGCATTAATTGTTCAAAATTTTATTTTTTACCACCATTTTTTATTTTTAATGCTTGTATTTTGAAATAATTTGGTTTGCTTTCTAGTTCAGATACATATTTGTCTAATATTGTGATGCTTCAATAACCGGCTTTCTAATTTAGCATTGATCACCGCAAAATCGGTGTTGCATTCTTTCGTCAATGGCTCGTGTGAAAAACAGTCAAAGCTAGTCTATAGCACTCTATTCAATATTTACTTTGTCTTTTTTAATTCTTTGTATTGGTACAAAGTGACATTTTTTGCATATATAGTGAAAGTCAAGACATTAGAAGCACCGACATCAATAGATCATTTAACCACTTATATAATATTATGTTGCATAGGTCTCTCTAAAGCAGTGTTTCCCAACTCCAGTCCCCGGTGAACCCCAACAGGTCAGGTCTTAAGGATATCCCTGCTCCAGCACAGGTGGGTCAATCAGCGGCTCAGTCATTTTGACTGAGCCACCTGTGCTGGAGCAGGGATATCCATAAGACCTGACCTGTTGGGGTTCCCTGAGGTCTGGAGTTGGGAAACACTGCTCTAAAGTGACAGTGGGCACAGGTGATTTTTGCAGTGTTTTCTTACTGTAACTCGTTGCAGCCAATGAAACAACATCTAAATAAAAATGTTTCTACAATGCATGGCTCAAGTGTTTTTTAATAAATATTTGTGACGTTATGAATCATCCACTCTACAGCATTTCCCTTTTTTTTTTTTTTTCTTTCAAGGTGAACTGGCACGACTTTGCATTTTTCGATCATGTTATGTACGAGAGTTTGCGACAACTTATCCTTGCCTCCCAAAGTGCAGAAGCCGATGCAGTGTTTGCATCAATGGACCTAGCATTTGCAATAGATCTGTGCAAAGAGGAAAGTGGTGGACAGGTATGAATGTTTAGACGAGCGCTATTTTGGGGTACACTAGATCCCCAAGTTTTAGGTTCTAACAGCACAACAAATGTAAGGTATTTGACATGTCATATTTTTGGACAATGCATATCCATAATAAAGCTTCTCATTCTCATCTCGTATGGACAAACTAAATATAAAATAATTGTATACACATTTATCGGATAAACAGAAAACCTTTCCATTTCTTCAAAGATTAATATACACCTTGTCTGGGTTAAAGGGATATTGCTCATTTTCCAACCTTGTATGACTTGTGATTTTGGGAGCCTTTCCAGCACTGAAAGCTAATTTGTAGTCCTAGCATAGTTGTATAGTGCTGGAAAGCTTTGGTTGTCTAATCCAGCTACCCTTCAAATGAGTAGTTGAAGCATATGTCAGTATTGTGAGATCTGCAGAATGTATACCAGATGTTCTATTAAAGTGACTCTTCAGCATTCACTTCATTGATTGAGGATTCTGCTACTATTCGAGATGCTTTTATGACCAAACCATTTTTCGCCAGAGGCCACCTCTGTCCTGAAACTTGTATTTCATAGTGTAGCTCTGGCAGCACCAAACAATTTCTGATACGCCGAATGCACAGTTTCTTGGCTACTATTAACGAATGCCCAGCTTAAAAAGAGAAACACACAGCTTTAAAGGGGGCTTAAAATTGCATGTATATAAAAAGGGATTTAGGAGAAAGTATGAAGATTATATGACAGTCTATTATCCCAACAAAAAACAAACAAATGCCCAAAGCTACTTCCAATGTGACAAAAATACAGAGTGCAATACCTATATATTCTCTTGAAAAAGTAATTTAGTTTAACCCTTTGGCCAAAGCGTCTTAAGTCTGCTGCCACTTCAAGGCATGACAGTTAGCAGGTCCTAACACTGCCTGAGTTAAAATTCTTATTTACCTGTATAATTAACTCAGATAGTGTTAGGACCTGCTAACGGTCATGCCTTGAAGTTGGCTAGCAGGCTTAAGACGCTTTGACCAAAGGGTTAAACTAAATGACCCCTTTTCAAGAGAATATATAGGTATTACACTGTGTATTTTTGTCACATTGGAAGTAGCTTTGGGCATCTTTTTGTTTTTTTGTTGTATACTACACATTTAGCCACGCCCACTAGCACTCCTTTTGACACTTAATAAATATATATAGTAATGTTTAGGATTTCTCAGATCTTATTTGGTATCCGCGTGTAAAGTATATTAACACGCCTGAGAATTTAATTTACTTAAAATTCCTTATCTACTAAGCTTTATACAAAAAAAAGTAGGACTTTTATTCGGATGTTTAAAAAGTAAAAACACCACAGGGCCCTGTTAGTGTGTGAAGGTGCAAAACGGCCCCGCACTGAAGAGAGCCAATCGCATTTACAAACTAACATTTTGTAGCTGTTTCTGAAAGTGTTAAGGAACTGTAAAAGACTCTCCTTTATGTAACTGGCTAAAGAATAAGTTGGATATATATATATATTTTCTAGGTGGAACTTATTCCCAATGGTGTAAATATTCCAGTAACGCCTCAAAATGTGTATGAATATGTGAGGAAATACGCTGAGCACAGAATGCTGGTAGTTGCAGAACAACCTCTACATGTAAGTACTTCCTGTTAAAAGTAAGGACTTTTCTGCTAGATTTGTTATCTCCGATTCAGTCATGACTGGGAAACAAGTAAAGACATCAATAACTTACTTTGTTTGCCCGTTGGCAGATCTTTGGTGCATTAGTTTTGTAAATGAAAGCTGGTACCTTTCAGGCACCCCCAAAACAGCGACCTGCAAGGGTAGACTTTGTTTTTGGGGAGAGACCAAGTAACTTCACTTGTGCAGCGGTGACCTCTTCATCTCCGGCAGCGTTCAGTTCTCTTGTTTGGAAATGATGGCTGTGATTACATTCTACTAAGCTTTAGGTGTACATGTGTAAATACTGGTGGTTAACACTGCCATTTTTCAGCTGTATCTGGTAATTGCAGTGGTAGGAGGAAAACATTTGCTGATTACTAAGCTAAATGGGAAAGTTAGTATGTTTTGTTGTGCAAGAGGATAACAAATCTGTTACTAGTCTTAACAACACTTGTCCCAAGACAGACTTAAAAATGAGCTGTAAAACTCTCAATGTATTTCCTTGTAAAACATTTGATAAAATCCTTGTTTAAATTATTTTGTTTGGCCTTCCGTTGCAACACTGGGCAAAAAACATACCCAGCAGTCAATATACTGTATTTTGCATCCCAGTACTGTGGCACACAAGTAGAATTAGAATGATTACTTGTGCATGGTTTGGTCCTGTCACCTGTAACACTGTGTGTTCATGTTTTAGGCAATGAGGAAAGGACTGCTAGATGTGCTTCCAAAGAATGCATTAGAAGACTTAACTGCAGAAGATTTTAGGCTCTTGGTAAATGGCTGTGGGGAAGTTAATGTCCAGATGCTCATCAGTTTTACTTCTTTCAATGATGAGTCCGGTAAGTAAATGGCTTGACATGTTCTTCTCCTTTGTTGCTTACTTGTTTGTATAAAGGGCACTAAAAAAGTTTGAAACAATGCTTTGCAGGCATCTCCGCTGGTAGTGATATTAGGCTCACGTGTAGCCCAAGAACGTTTGCTTGCTTTGCGAGATTGAACTGATTCGTCTTTCAACAGATGTTACTTTTTATGCTAATAACTTTTAATTAACATTTTGAAGAGGACTGACATTTCTCAGTCTAATGCCTATGTTCAGTATGGCTGTGACGCGATCTTCCTCGTTCTGCACGGTTATTGCTATTCTTCTGAATAGATCTGCGCTCTTATCCAGTACAAGGAAAATGTCTTCCCAGCATATGAAATAGAAGCATTAACTGTGCCTAATTTATATTATCCACCAGTAAAGTATAGTAATGGATACATATATTCTGATTTTAATCATGTGTTGACTTATGTATATTTTGAAACCGTCTTGTTTCTTAACTAATCATTAATTTAAGTTTTTATGAAGTGTTTGGTTTGTGTCTTGGGCAATACTCATTTTGAAATAAATATGTGCACCCTAACATTTGCTTTTTGAACAATATTTTGTATATCTACAAGATCAGATTTTAACCTAGCTGTATCTGCTACACAGGAGAGAACGCTGAGAAGCTTTTGCAGTTTAAACGTTGGTTCTGGTCAATAGTTGAAAAGATGAGCATGACAGAACGCCAAGATTTAGTAAGTAATTGTTAAATGTATATGTCCGTTCTTTTAAAATAGTGATACCTTTCTAACTACCGAGTTCACATATACGCATACACGCGCATGCACATACATACGCACAAACTACATACAAATATATATATATTTGTGTGCACATTTGGTTATGTTTAATAAAATGCATAGTTCTAAAAAATGTTTACATCATTTTCTGTGTTTCTGTTGCCTTTTTTAAGGTGTATTTTTGGACATCAAGCCCATCATTGCCTGCAAGTGAAGAGGGATTCCAGCCCATGCCGTCAATCACTATAAGGCCGCCAGATGACCAACACCTCCCCACCGCAAACACTTGCATATCCCGTCTCTATGTCCCTCTTTATTCCTCCAAACAGATCCTCAAACAGAAGTTGTTACTTGCTATTAAGACCAAGAACTTTGGTTTTGTGTAGAGTAAATAAAGTGTGCTGCCGTGTAATATTACTAGCAAAACCTTATTTTGTAGATCTTTTTCCATTTGTCTATAAAAGTTTATTACAGTTAATGCTGTCCGCACCCTCTGGTGGTACATCAAAGACTTAAATCCTTTTGGTGTTCAGAGTTGCAGGCGCTTCTAGCACCAAGGGGGTTTTAATAGACATTCCTCTACTAAATTTATAAACTAATAACCCAAGGAAAACTAGCACGTTTTACTGTAACGGTTTGGCTAGGTTATATTTACTAGGCCCAGCCCTGGAATTAAAGACGGGACAATATAAATGACACTGTGAGTAATAGTTTTTATTCTAAGGTCGGGGCAAGGATACCATGTTGCGGAGAATTCACTGCTGCCTTTGTGGAAAGTGCTTCATCAAAGGTTCTTGTAAAGAGGGAGTAGGGAATTCAAAATAAAAAAAAATTAAGTATGTTCTGTCCTTTTTGCTTTTTTTTTTCTCTCCCTTTTTGGGGATTTTTTTACATGCTATTTAATTTGTAGTTTGGCTGCTTTTGTGTACATGATGTATATTAAACTTGTAAAAGTGAGAGCCACTTGAAATCTAGAGCTTACGTTGCACTGTTCAGTTTGAACTATCACATATTTAATAACAAAAATGGAATCTAGCAAAGGACATTTTCCCTTGGCTCAAACTACTGAGAAGAAATCATTAATTTGGCCCTGAAAGTTTGCACGTAAACTACATGTATGTCATTTTGAGTTGAATGCATTCATAATCACTTTGCTTCCTTTTTAGTTCACAATTGCTTTTCTTTGCTTTCTTATGTTTTGCCATTTAGCAGGAAGTTGGGGAATTACATTACAAAGCTGCACGCTACTGTTTTTATCTTAAATTGGCATATATATATATAATTTTTTTTGTAAAAAATAAAATAAGTGTTTGGTTCTTTGTGACTAACAGGGTGCACATACCAAGACATACAATAGGAAGATTGGACTATGCTTTTTCTTCATTTTTGTTAAACATGCCAATTTCTGGTAAATATTTGAGCGTATCCGTCTGCCATGTCCTGCTAGGCAGTTGTGCTCTCATTTGAACAGAAGTATTTTGGATTGCTGCATTTGTTTTTTGTTTTGTTGGCAGCCATGTCATACCTGGTAAAATGTGTGGTTTTTTTTTTTGGTTTTTTTTAACGGTCACACAAATTACTCCGTTTTATTCCTGTTCATGAGAAACTCAATTACTTTTGTACGGAGGCTCTGAAAGTATCCCGCTGTATTCTTTGTTACAATTACTTTTTTTAAATAAAGAGACCAGAGAAAAGCTAACAAGTTATAGTTGTAGGAAACGTGTTTGTTTATGTAGCCCATGTGCTGTTGATTCATGGAATGCCTAAAGGACATAGTGTGGATCTGACCTGTTGAGACAACTCTTCCATGTTTAACCCTGTTCTGGAGTGGTGGAAGTGTGGCTTCTGAAAAACAATGCAAACATTAATCTTACAACTTGCTACAAAGTACTTCCCAATTGGTAAGATACACAATCTTCAAGCTTTAAAACGGCACTGCAGTTGTGTTTTTAAATTACAGGGTTGAAGTAGGAGGTCTTTGGAGCTGAACTGTATTAATTTCAGCTCCAGTGACCCCCTGCTTCCAGAGATACTTGCCTCCGTAACGGTGCCATTATCTGCAGCCAGTGAACTGTGTGCCTAACGAAATAATGACGTTTAAATGTCCCCCGTCACGTGGGCCAGCAGCAAACTGCTATAATCCGCTGTGGCTTCCAATTAGCCCATGTGACCGGGACATTTAAACTCCACGGTGATACTGGCGCTGCTACGGAGGTAAGGAGCTCTGACAACAGAAGGTCCCTGGAGTTGAAATTACGCAGTTCAGCTCTGGGGACTCCCTGCTTCAATCCTGTAATACTTAAAAAAACGAAACCTGTATTGTTGCTTTAAAATCGCAGAAGCAGCTAAAACCTAATGGCGTTCATTTGGTACTGGTGATATTTGCTGGGCTGGCAAGAAATTAGAAGTGGTTTTGTTTCCTACTAAAATGAGCTTGTGCAGAGCGACGGCGCATTCTGAGAGTACGAACCTGCAACATGATTAGGAGTTAAAATTTCATTTGTAACTGACCAAGGGAGGCGTTTTAGGATTACCACCACTGGTTTAAATGCTCAATACATGAATTCCAACAAAACCAAAAAACCTGAACGTCTTTTATTTAGAACTTTTTATAGATTAACCATCATAAGGGGCCACACTCACAGAAAACGTTTACGCTTAAGGCTGCGTGCGGCCACTGCAGCGACGCGCGCTCATGCTTGAGAGCCTTGACGTCACCAACTCTCTGACCATGAGTGTTAGCCGGAATTTGGATGGGGGGGGGGACGGGGCGCGGTTCATGAGGGAGGGGGTGCGCGTGCGCGTTGACTGGTGCTGATTTTCGTTGTTCAAGGGTCATGTGACCCTTAAGAACCCTTGGAAATCATGCAAAAAAAGGCACAGAAGTGCACCAAGGGTAAAGATTAATTAAAAATACAATAACAATGACAAGTAGTAACTTACATGTGAAGTAAAATTAATCTAGTGGTAAAAGGTACAGGAACATCAGACATAAGCTGATGCGGGACCCAAGGCTAGACGCCGAGGCTCGCAGATCAGTCCCGCGCGCTGGGACCAACTGGCTCGGCAATACTCCGATGTTACTTCCAGGTTGCATCCTCTCGCGATACAAACAATTGAAATAATGTTTAGTTAGATATTGTAGTAAGCACTAAATAAGGCCACCTATATAGGGTGCTACAAACTTACATAATCAATAAAGCAATTAAACAAAATAATAACAAAAAAGAGGAGAAAATAAAGGTTAATAGAAAAAATAGTGAAAAGAAAGGGAAAGATGAGAAGGAGAAAAGAGGGAAGGGAGAAAAAAAGAAAAATAATAAAAAATAGAAACAATTATGTAAGTTTGTAGCACCCTATATAGGTGGCCTTATTTAGTGCTTACTAGAATATCTAACTAAACATTATTTGAATTGTTTGCTTATATTATTTGATATATTTTTCAAGTACAGGCATACCCCACATTAATGTACGCAATGGGACCGGAGCATGTATGTAAAGCGAAAATGTACTTAAAGTGAAGCACTACCTTTTTCCCACTTATTGATGCATGTACTGTACTGCAAACGTCATATACGTGCATAACTGATAGAAATAACGCATTTGTAACAGGCTCTATAGTCTCCCCGCTTGTGTACACCTTCGGTACAGGTAGGGAGCCGGTATTGCTGTTCAGGATGTGCTGACTGGCGCATGCGTGAGCTGCCGTTTGCCTATTGAGCGAGATGTACTTACTCGCGAGTGTACTTAAAGTGAGTGTACTTAAACCGGGGTATGCCTGTATTAGGGTCCTTATATGTTCCCATTTTTGCTGGTTTTTATTGATATACATCATACACCAGCAATTAAGCCAATCAATACCTATTGTAGAGTTAGAGTACTTAAGGCCCCCTATAGGTGTCCCAAACTACCGCCTGATGAAGCACCAGTGTGTGAAACGCGTTGCGGAGTTATTGTACAGGACAGACAGCTGCTCAGTTGTCACACGCCTTCCCACGGAGCCTTGAGTTGCTTTCACCTGGCCAGCTCCAACGAGGGTAGTGTTTCAGCTGTAGGGACACGGCGATTGCGGTGGACTACTCCTTGCGGGTATCGCGAGAGGACGCAACCCGGAAGTAACATCGGAGTATTGCCAAGCCAGTTGGACTGATCTGTGAGCCTCGGTGTCTACCCTTGGGTCCCGCATCAGCTTATGTCTGATGTTCCTGTACCTTTTACCACTGGATTAATTTTACTTCACATGTAAGTTACTTCTTGCCATTGTTATTGTATTTTTAATACATTAATCTTTACCCTTGGTGCGCTTCTCTGCCTTTTTTTGCATGGTTATCCGTCGTTGGAGCTTCTCCGCAGTGGATGTTGGTGAAGGAGGGGTGCCTTCACGTTACTGCAGCAGCAGCAGCAAAAGGGGAGAGTAGATCTACTTCAAGATCATCATTTTAGGAAGCACGAGCGCGGATTGACTGACTTGTACTCTTACCCTTGGAAATCAATTTTCCTGGTCTCCCCAAGCGCTGAGCATTGCCAAGCGTACGTGCGCACACACGCGGTGTGGACATGCGCATCGAATAACATTGATTCGATCGAGCTAAGCGCGCACGTCGCTGCACCGTGGCCACAGCCTAAGGCTGAGATTATATAAGAGCTGCGAGAGAGCAGCGCAATTCTGTGACGTCACCCAGCGCTGCAGCCGAGCAGCATCTTGATTATACCGGGGAGGGAGAGCAGAGGAGGCTTGGAGGCATGGCCATCAGCGTTTCGCCCTCATTGGCTGAACCACGTGACACGGCCGTCGCCAGAAAAAAACTAGGATCCTCAACTTCCCCAGCCGTACGCTTTGCAGTACGGCGTGGGGCGACCGTCGCGGTATGAGCACTTCAATTGGAAGTAAGTTACTTGTTTTGGCGCTGTGCGGCATCACAAGCGTTTTTGGGTATAATCACAGCCTAAGGAAGAACCTGTTTGCATGGGGAGAACCCAAGGACTCGTAATCTTACCCACACTGGGGAGCTGTTTTATTTTACCATACTGGCAAAAGTTCTGAGACTTGGTAAATTAACTAATGCCTTTTTGATGGTAAATGTGCATTGATAGTGTAGTATGTATAAAAAAAAACAAAATCACTACAAATGTGCAGAATTGCTTTTAAATACAAGATATTGATTTTTTTTTTTTTTAAGAAACCTGGCCGTTTTTAACTTGTGCCCCCACCTGTAACTCCATTCCTGTCCCCTTCGTTTCTATTTATGCCTTGCCCATTCTACTTTGACTTTCCTGTGTGTGCCCACCTTGCCCCTACGTTCTTTTTATGCTGCACAAATGTGAGGGATTAGTTTGTAAAAGTGGTAGGTGGTAAGTAGCATAACACCTTCAGCTGTACATCCCAAACTATCATACAGATAATTCCACTGTTTCATAGCCAGTGCCAACAATATGGGCTAAAAATAGCCCACTTTGGCAACTCCTCTGCTATCCTCTTTCTCCCCTACAATATGCTTTTCCTAGCACTCTCCCTCTTTCATAATCAGTCTGCCAAATTTCTGCCTTGCTGCTATTTTCTCAAGTTCACGTTATCTTTTTTTTTTTTGGATTACATTATAAACCGTGGCTTTAAACCTACCATACTATTTAAATTAAAAAATAAATACAAATGATACTGTGAAGAAGTGTTTGCGTGACCTGGAAATAATCCTACTCCATCCTTTTTACCACCACACCCTACACCCATTTATTTGTAAACAGTTTTCTTTTTTCTTACAACTTCCCCCTCCCCCCCCCCCACCCCATTAACTTGCATTTTATTTCTGTTTAGCTCCATTCTACCTTTAGTGAATTCTCTTCTCCCCTCTCTGCTGTCAATCTCCAGCAGCTAAAACCAGAAAGCTTAGGGTGGCAAAAGTAGTCCATGTTATCAGTAAGACGCCACCAACATCTATCAAATCATGTATTTGTTTATGTAGCTTTTAGTCCCTTTCTCTCATATCCCAGCTAGTCCTTTTTACCCTCCGTCCCTTCTTTCCCTTCTTACCTTACTTTTTTCTTTAAAATCCCATTCCCCCCTCTTTGATTTCCCTCTCCTCTCTCTGGCTTCCATTTATTTATCGCTATTTCATGGTTAAGGTCAAGCTGACAGGTTTCTCTAAGACCGTTCCTGCCTCCCCACCCCCATTATCCAGGGTCAGGAGGAGTTTCTCTTGCTCCCAGCGGGCTGCAATGCTCAGTGTCTGCCAGTCCTCCCCACCCCCTTCCCTCCCTCCTTCCCCTCCACCCCCTTTGCTGTATGCGGGAGGTGGCACCAGCAGGCAGATCTGCCCACTGCCCTCTGAGCCTGCGCCGCAATGGGGGAGCCCGGACATCCTGTGGAAGACACCAGGCCGACAGCGGGCAAGGTGAGCAAGAAATCCCGCAGCCTCAGTGCTGCTCTCGTGTGCAAAGGGGAGGGGAATAAGAGATCGCAGCGCAGATCTAAATCACATCACTGGATCCACATTCCCTGAACCGCTATAAATATAAGCTTCACTATTAAGGAGTTTCCCTGTGATTTGTCAATGTGGCTCCCACTGCAGGCATTAAATATTACATCGCATTATATTTAATATACCTGAAAGCAGCATGTCTGATTTAAAAAATAAAATAAAAACAGCTGGCTCCTGGGTTCTTTTTCTGAGGGATGAGGAATGAAAGCCCTTGTCCCCCTCGCTGGCTTTTAAATCTCCCCATTGCTGCTAGGTGGTATCTGAAGGAAGGGTTAAACACAGCACGGGCTCCACCAGGGGGCAGGGGTCCAGCCTGCAGGCACCGTGAGACCCCATTGTGCTTGGTGGCGCTATTGCTGGGGCCAGCGGTGATGAAGGGGTTTATTTATTTTTTAATGAGAGAATAATGTAACCATGTCTGGTATACATGTGAACACGGCCCTCTCCTGCTGCCTCGCTTGCTTTTAAAGGTGCAATCTCTCATCGGTTAGGAGCACGACCCGATAGGCGTTGCTCAGCGGGAATGTCACTGTCTTTGAAGTGGGTGTGTGCCAAGATCAAATCCGAGGGTCCGCTCCTTGGGATCTTATTGTTGAACAGCTCGGCACATGTTCCAGGTTCCAGTCATGCGATCAGACCGTACAGTATATTTCAATGCAACCGGTCAAGATGTCAGACACTATTCAGAAACCAATTCTACTGAAAGTATGATGTACCCTGACTCCACTGCAACACCCCAATATGGTTAGATTTACTGTACAATTTATTTAGAATAAGGCAAAATGCAGCCCAAAACACACCCTGCATGGTGTACTAGTCCCAATGCAGTGTATATAACTATTCTTCCATTCTACTGAATTGCAGTATATGGATATAAATGCATCATATTTACACTGCAAGTATGATGTACCCATGCTCTTCCGTAATGTATATTGGTATAATTACATTTTACTGTATTTTTTTCATTGACATGAAGGCCAAAATCAATCCAAAGCACAGACCATACTGAAAATCACATGTGCTGTTTTCAGTACTGTAAGAACAATTCTCACAGTACTAAAACTCTTCTCACTGCAGATATGATATATCTGTGCCCCTTTGTAACATATATCAATAGGGTGGGATTTAACTGTAGAATTTTTCATTTACAGTAAGGTAAAAAATCAGTTCAAAACAGACCATATAATTTGCCACATATACACGGAAATGAAATCCGTGCTACAGAGTGCATATATGTTATTATATACAGAGTGCATATATGTTATTATATGTATCCATGCCCCACTGTTCCATACTCTGTTTCAATATAGTGGGACTTCACTGTATAATTTTTAATTTACAGTAAGGCCAAAATGCATGATACCACATTGTGGTGGTGGGAAAAAAACTCTCCCAATCTGCTAAACATCAAACATATACTACAGAATCTGCTTTATTCTATACCTGTAAGAAACATTCACCTCAATCTACAGACATTTTCTAAATGACATATGATGCACCTATGCACCTCTTTAAAATATATTGAAAACGGCACATAATACGCTATAATTTGTGTCAGATTGATTCTGGGCTTACTGTAAATAAAACATTCACCAATGTAATCCCACCATATTGATATGCTGGACTAGAGGGACATGAATATAATCATACTTGTAGTGAGATAACTGGGAGAAGTGTTCCGTGGTGTATTGAAAACCGCACCCAATGTGTTTTGGGGTGATTTTAGCCTTACTGTAAATGAAAACATTTAGCAGTGAAGTCCCACTGCATTAATATATGTTGCAAAGGAGCACGAATAGATCATATCTGCAGAGAAACATTTTCAGTAGAATGGGAGAATTTTCCCATAAAATGTATTGGGAAAGACACACAATGCTATATTATGTGTTTTGGACATTTTTGCCTCAATGTAAATGATACATTGTACAGGAAAATCTCACCATATTGATACAGATGTAGTGCAGAGAGCAGTACATTTTGCGGCCCAATGTGAATGGACAGTTTTAATCGTCCTGGGCCAGACAGTCTGTAATAGCTGCACAGAGAATTCCCAGAGAGAAGCTGTGTCTTCCTCTCTCTCTTCCTCTCTCTCTTCCGCTCTCTCTTCCGCTCTCTCTTCCGCTCTCTCTTCCGCTCTCTCTTCCTCTCTCTCTTCCTCTCTCTCTTCCTCTCTCTCTTCCTCTCTCTCTTCCTCTCTCTCTTCCTCTCTCTCTTCCTCTCTCTCTTCCTCTCTCTCTTCCTCTCTCTCTTCCTCTCTCTCTTCCTCTCTCTCTTCCTCTCTCTCTTCCAGCAATTGAATGTTTTTGAAGTGAAACTTCTTTGCTGGCACCTTCCTGTACAAAAATTTCGCTGGCGCAAATTACGTTCATGGCGACGGAAGTAAAGAAAGGGAAGAGACGTCACTGAGCAAAAGAGGGCGCGCATGCGCAGTACCGCCGGCTTGGGAGCAGCAACATCCCCAACGACCACGCAGAGAGAGACACACACACACACACACACACACGGAATTCACAGTTACTATAAATATAGAAGTGCAAATAGCTAAAATGGTGTGTGTGCAGAGCACGCGCGTTCTAAGGCCTCGGTCCCGCTGCGCTCAGTGGCACGGGCGGCCACACGCGAGTTCCCCACCAGCAGGGGAATCCTGCGGAGCCGGTCCCGGTCCCCCCTGACTGCACAGCTTACTACACGCTGTGGCGCGTCAGCCGCTATGGGATACAAGAGAATGGTGTTCCCTAGCGTTGACGCGTCACGTGGTGTGGCTGTGAGCCAATGGGGAGGGGAGGAGAGGCTTCGGGAGCGGGGAGGAGTGTGGGGGGAAAGCAGCGTGAGTGCACACAAGAGTTCTTAAGGAGTGAAGGTCAGTATTAGCCAAACCATTATATTCAATATTCAAGGACTCCATTTCCACAGGCTCGGTACCACACGATTGGTGTGAAGCAGACACAGTGCCTATGTTAAAAAGGGAGCTAGATCACTTCTGGGGAATTACAGACCTGTAAGCCTGATATCAATAGTTGAGAAGCTACTTGAAAGTTTAGTACAGAATAATATTCTCAAAGGTTTTTGATACAGTGCCACACAAGAGGTTAGTGTACAAATTAATGGAAATAGGACTAAGTAAAAATATTTACACCTGGATTGAAAAACTGGTTGAAGGATAGACAATTGAGAGTTAGCATAAATGGAACCATTTCAGGTTGCGCTAAAGTTGTAAGTGAAGTACCTCAAGAATCGGTACTGGGACCCCTGCTTTTTAACTTGTTTATTAATGACCTTGAGGTTGGCATAGAGAGCAAAGACTCTATCTTTGCTGATGATACTTAATTGTGTAAGATAGTAAAAACAAAGCAAGGTGTAATTCCTCTTCTAAAGGACTTGAATAGACTGGAAACTTGGGCAGGTAAATAGCAGATGCGGTTTAATACAGATAAATGTAAAGGTTATGCTTTTGGGAAATGAATAAACAGGAGATATACAAATTTTATGGGCAGAATTAGGTGAATCCTTGATGGACAAGGATTTAGGAGTGCTTGTAGACAGCAGGTTTATTAATAGAGCTCAATGTCAGGTAGTAGCTGCAAAGGCAAACAAGATCTTATCTTGCATAAAACTTTATGGATGGAAGGGAAGTAAACATAATTATGCCATTGTATAAAACATTAGTAAGCGCACACCCCGAATATGGAGTACAATTTTGGGCACCACTCTATAAAAAATACATTATGGAACTAGAGAGTGCAGAGAAGAGCCACCAAATTAATAAAGGGAATGGAAAATCTGACTTCTGAGGAGAGTCTAGCTAAATTAGGTTTACTTACATTAGGAAATAGGCATCTAAGAGGGGATATGACTGGTCTAGGACTTTTGTCCGCGACCAAGTTGTCGCTTGCACTCCGCCACCACGCACCTCACTGCAGGCACATCTTGCTGGCATCGGGGCACATGTGCGGGTAAGTCTGCGCATGCGAGGGACATTTAAAAATGGTGGCATCAGTGCGGCATGCTGAGGTATTTCAAAATGGCATCTCTGGCTGAGGCCAATTTGGTATCCACTGCAGCACACCAAATTGGCCTTAGCCAGAGACACTATTTTAAAATTACTCAGCATGCTGCCCCGATGCCACAATTTTAAAATGTTCCCGCGCATGCACCCCGACTAAGGCCGCGATTATAGTCCGGCGACGCGACGTCGCATCAAAACAAATTTATTGAATCCGGCGTGTGTGCTTATAGTAGACACGACCACGACACAGCGACGGCTTGGTCGTGATCGCTGGAAGTCACTGAAATTAGATTTTTCGGCGACTGCAGCGTGACGTCAGCGGGCACGTGAGCAGTTCAGCCAATGAGGACAAACCACTCATGGCCCTGCCACGCCCCCTGGCCTCCGTTTCTTGCCTCTTACACTATAGGCAGAAATCGCTGTGATGGATGACGTCCTGTCTCCGGGACTATAAGCGCGGTCTTATCCGCACATGCGCCCCTTTCCCAGAGACACATTTTAAATGTCCTATTTCTGTCCTGCTCACCGTCATCGTGATCCAACAGTGAGATGTCCACGTGGCGGCAGAGCACCAGCGCCAAACTGGTTGCGGCGATATGGGCAAATGTCCTAGATCAGGCCTGCACAACTCGTAAAGTAAGAAGGGCCGAACTGCTCCAAGGAAAAACAAATTGGGCAGCACGGGTAAAATCATCATCATCTCTCCTCCAGCACCTCTCATCATCATCCTGCACCTCACATCCCTCTCCCCCCCTGTACCTCCCATCATTCTTCCCCCCCTGCACCTCCCATCACTCTTCCCCCCTGTCACGGTAACTTATGACAAGATATAATAAACACCAAATATCTGGGTTGAACTGAACGAGGCTTAGATATGATAAAATATAATTTATTCCTTGAAGAAGGTGAACACACGAGATTATACAAATAACAGACAAAATATGCACTTACTTAAAGGTTAGGACAAGAAAGCCATCAGGATACAGGATGGGTCATTTCTTCCATAATTCAGGTTCAGATGTGGACATCACGACAATGCATGAAGAACATGAAGACAATTTAGTAAGGACTGATCCTGGTTTAAATACCATTTCAAACCCCTCTCTTAACCCTAGGCGCCGAGTTGGCTAGAAAAATCTCTTTGAAGTAGATTTTGGCATCCTTTGTAAGTGTGAAGTACCACACTTAAAAACACTCCGCTCCTTTTGTTCCTGGCCCTAGTATAAACAATCAGGGCAGTTAACTTTTGATCACTTTGGATCACAGGGCTATGCTAATTTTTCAGGATGCTCTTCCTGCCCTATTAGCATAGCAGATGGGGTCTGCATTTTCAGAGCAGATCCAAAATCCCATATACACTTTAATATTTTCACATATTAATAAGTTACGTTCTGGTGGGTCCAGTGGGTCGAAATCTGCCAGTTATTAAAGCCTACAGTGACCCCACATATTGGCCAAATTTCAACTCTCTGTGACCTCCAGAACCGGAGATACAGAAATGTACTTTAATACATTTTTTAAAATAAAATCTTTACATTCGTCCACACTCCATCTGGTTGGTCGGAGGGGGCTGGGAAGGGTCATGCATTAAAGCCGGAACCTTGGCTACATGCCACCCAAATCCCATCCCCCTGGTCATTCCAGAACCGGAGATATGGACTTACATTTTTCATCATTTTACACTTAGTCGTTTTTACGCCATGCGGCTTTTCCCCATTGGAATCAATGGCCCGCGCCGCCATTAGATTCAATGGGACCTCCGCTCCGCCATTGAAGTCAATGGCGCGACCCTCCTTCTCCGCTCGACCCCTTACGGGGGTCTCTCATTCCTGGACCTGGTGTGGATCGTGTGGGGGGTTCCTAGGAGCTAGGGGCAAAAAGAACTTTATTCCCAGGGGCCCTAGAACCTAAGATTCCCACGCCAATTGTCTTTGAACTTGACCGAAGTGATTAAACTCTTTTCAAAGACGTATCTGCTTTTGCGGTCTGCGGTTTGGATGGCTGCCAACCTGTTCCTCGAGGCCGGCGTTGAGGAATCTCCATTGAAGTCAATGAGCCCATTGACTTACAATGGGAAACCGCCGCTCCTCCTCTCGGACGCCACCTGCTGGTCGTCGCTGGAAAACAGGTCCAAAACCGCTACTTCTGCCATTAGAACGCATGGAGGCTCAATGGCGACCTATGGACGGCTGCAAAATGGAGCCTGAAAAAGCAGGAAAAGGGAACAAAGGGCTATAATCACTAAATTAACATTAACCCCTTCCCTCCCGCATCAACCCTAGTGTATGTGTGAGTGCAAACACCAGGATAACACAATACAGTTATACAGGGGAATAAACATTTGGATACTGAAGCAAGGTAAAAAACACATTACTGGACCTCAGTCCAGTTAACCCCTTGCTTCCCAAGTGAGAGTAGGGGGTGGCCAAATGGGGTGTAACCCCTTTAATCCCGGGCCAAACCCCCTCTATCATGACACCCCCCTGCACCTCCCATCACTCTTCCCCCCCTGCACCTCCCATCACTCTCCCCCCCTGCACCTCACATCCCTCTCCCCCTAAACCTCCCATCACTCTCCCCCTCTGCACCTCCCATCACACTCTCCCCCCTGCACCTCACATCACTCTCCCCCCCTGCACCTCCCATCACACTCTCCACCCCTGCACCTCCCATCACTCTCCCCCCCTGCACCTACCATCACACTCTCCCCTGCACCTCCCATCACCCTCCCCCCTGCACCTCACATCCTTCTCTCCCCTGCACCTCACATCCCTCTCCCCCCCTGCACCTCACATCACTCACCCCCCCTGCACCTCACATCCCTCTCCCCCCCTGCACCTCCCATCACTCACCCCCCCTGCACCTCCCATCACTCTCCCCCTCTGCACCTCCCATCCCTCTCCCCCTCTGCACTTCCCACCCCTCTCCCCCCTTGCACTTCCCATCACTCCCCCCCCTGCACCTCACATCCCTCTCCCCCCTGCACCTCACATCCCTCTCCCCCCCTGCACCTCACATCCCTCTCCCCCCCTGCACCTCACATCCCTCTCCCCCCTGCACATCACATCCCTCTCCCCCCTGCACCTTACATCCCTCTTCCTGCCCTGCACCTCCCATCCCTCTCCCCCCTTGCACTTCCCACCCCTCACCCCCCTTGCACTTCCCACCCCTCTCCCCCCTTGCACTTCCCATCACTCTCCCCCACTGCACCTTCCATCACTCTCCCCCTTGCACTTTCCATCACTCTCCCCCCCTGCACCTCACATCCCTCTCCCCCTGCACCTCCCATCACTCTCTCCTCCTTGCACTTCCCATCACTCTCCCCCCTGCACCTCACATCCTTCTCCCCCCCCTGCACCTCACATCCCTCTCCCCCCTGCACCTCACATCCCTCTCCCCCTCTGCACCTCACATCCCCCCCCCTGCACCTCACATCACTCCCCCCTGCACCTCACATCCCTCTCCCCCTCTGCACCTCACATCCCCCCCCCTGCACCTCACATCCCTCTCCCCCTCTGCACCTCACATCCCTCTCCCCCTCTTCACCTCACATCACTCTCCCCCCCTGCACCTCACATCACTCTCCCCCTCTACACCTCACAAGGAAAACAGAGTCGGCCGCACGGTAAAACAGCATTTATTATTCAAAATAACACATTTATTTACGATGTTTACTTGAAACAAAATTACATTTTAAATACTTTCATTCAAATTAAATTAATTTGCCCATATCAGCAGCCTTCCACAGCCCATATCAGCAGCCCCCCACAGCCCGTCAGCATCCTCCCCCCTCCCATGTCAGCATCCTCCCCCCCATGTCAGCATCCCCCCCATGTCAGCATTCCCCCTCACCCTCCCATGTCAGCATCCCCCCTCCCATGTCAGCATCCTCGCTCCCCCTCCCAAGTCAGCATCCCCCTACCCCCTCCCAAGTCAGCATCCCCCCCATCCAAGTCAGCATCCCCCCCACCCAAGTCAGCAGCCCCCCACCCAAGTCAGCAGCCCCCTCCCATGTCAGCAGCCCCCCACCCATGTCAGCAGCCCCACTCCCATGTCAGCAGCCCCCCTCCCCCCTCCCATGTCAGCATCCCCCCTCCCATGTCAGCATCCTCCCCTCCCATGTCAGCATCCCCCCCTCCCATGTCAGCACCCCCCCTCCCATGTCAGCATCCCCCCCTCCCATGTCAGCATCCCCCCTCCCATGTCAGCATCCTCCCTCCCCCTCCCATGTCAGCAGCCTCCCTCCCATGTCAGCAGCCCCCCTCCCCCCTCCCATGTCAGCAGCCCCCCACCCATGTCAGCAGCCCCCCTCCCATGTCAGCAGTCCCCCTTCCATGTCAGCAGCCCCCCTCCCATGTCAGCAGCCCCCCTCCCATGTCAGCAGCCCCCCTCCCATGTCAGCATCCCCCCTCCCATGTCAGCATCCCCCCTCCCATGTCAGCATCCCCCTGCCCCCTCCCATGTCAGCATCCCCCCTCCCATGTCAGCATCCTCCCCTCCCATGTCAGCATCCTCCCTCCCCCTCCCATGTCAGCAGCCCCCCTCCCATGTCAGCAGCCCCCCTCCCATGTCAGCAGCCCCCCTCCCATGTCAGCATCACCCCTCCCATGTCAGCAGCCCCCCTCCCATGTCAGCAGCCCCCCTCAGATGTCAGCAGCTCCCCTCCCATGTCAGCATCCCCCCTCCCATGTCAGCATCCTCCCCTCCTATGTCAGCATCCCCCCCCATGTCAGCATCCCCCCCTCCCATGTCAGCAGCCCCCCACCCCCATGCTTACCTTGTGATGGTGATGGCGGCGGCAGGGAAGCGCGAGGGATGCGCGCTCTAGCAGCAGACCCGGAAGTTCCGGGTCACGCTACACTGCTAGAGCGCGTCCCCGTGCTGGAGGTGGGAGGTTAGGGGAGAGCGCGCACAGCCACTGCTGGAGCGCGTCCTTTTTTCCCAACCAGGGAAGGTGGGTGATGAAGAGCGGGGGTTGAAGGGGGTCCGTCGCGGGCCGTATGTTGTGCAGCCCTGTCCTAGATCGTATCAAGATAAGGAGGGAGAGACTTGAGGTGTTGCCCGTGCAAACTCCTTCACAGCTCCTAGTGATATCACACACAAGGTAGCCAAAGGGAATGACGCCCCATCCCCATGTCTCCACTCACCCTTTAAAAATACTCAGAAGTGTCTGCTTCTGTAAATATTAACTCTTTAAACATGTCGTTCCCATTCATTTCCAGCTCTAAAATGTATTAAGAAGCAAGTTCATACTATGATGCAGTTTCTTCATCAAGAATGACTTCTCCAATCCCTATTTGGTACTTTTATGTTTAATTGCTTAAACAAAATGGTGCGGTTCGCGACTTTAAATGACGCTATGTGACCCGGTTACATACGGTTTGTAAGCTGTTGCATGGAGAACTTTTGCGATTCGAGCCTTTGTTTCTAAACAGACCAGTCTGAGACCTGCAAATGCACCGCAAGTGGTATTTTTATTTACTGTACAGTGGAGGGTTTTTGTCCTTTTATTTTACCCACCATAACTTTTTAAAGTTTGGTTATACCCACGTACCAGCTTCACATTGCTAGGCCGGCACCCAGCCTCGCACTGAGAGTGAAAAGGTTGGCGGTCTGTGAGTAGGTTTTACTGGCTATACAATTCTTTAACCCCAGCTGTGCCGAAAAGCGGTGTAATGCGGCAGGCACAAGCTCATAGGGGCCCATGTTAAAATGGATTAAGATGTAGAGGGACACACTGCGCTCATTTGCATGCCATTACCCAGAATCCCTGGCTGCAGTGGACGCACTGTTTGCTAAGCGATAATGGGGAAAGACAGAGTTTCCGACCTTTCTGAGACATGCAAAAGCGCCACAAGTGGTCTTTTTATTTTCTAAATAATGAAATGGTCTGTTCTCCTTGTAGAAGGTTTTCCTGGACACTGTGGGAAATGGCTGCAGTGATCAAGATGAGCCTCTCCTCAAGAAAAACCCACGTCGTTTTGTCATCTTCCCAATCAAGTATCCAGACATTTGGAAAATGTATAAGCAGGCACAGGCGTCGTTCTGGACTGCAGAAGAAGTAAGTCATTCTGACCGTGACAGCTGCTTTACAGCAGCAGGACATCTCTTTTTGTAGTAGCCCTGTGGTGCACTTTCATGAGATCAAAACATAGCAGGTCACCAGCAACCTCAACATAGCTTTCATATTAATGGGGAAATCCCCTCTACCCAACGTTCATCCATTTGTTTGTGCACAGGTTGATAAAGGAATTAATTCTGAGCAACAGTGTAAGGCCTCGGCCATGTTACGTGCTTGCTGGCGGAAGCGTGCTGAGGCGCGCTCCCGCTCAGCACTGAGCCCCTACTGCCGCAATTAGAGCGGCTTTAGTAGGGGCTCGCCTACGCTTCCGCGCGCTTAGGGGAATTTAAAATTCCCCCACTTGCCGGCGCTACAGGCCGGTCACGTGAGCGGTTCGCCCAATGAGGGCGAACCAGCTCCGTGACGTCACTGGCCCGCCCCCGGCCAGTGACGCGCCTGCCCCCGGCCCGCCCCCTGATGGCTGCTGACAGTGCGTGCGGTAAGCAACCGCAAGGCCAGGGAAAGCACCCGCTTTCCCTGCGCCTCAGCACGCCTCAGCACGCCAGCAGGGAGCATGGCCGACGCCTAATGTAGACAAGAAACGGCCAACTCCAGTCCTCAAGCGCAACCAAACAGCTCAGATTTTCAGGATATCCCTGCTTCAGCACAGTTGGCTCAATCAGTGGCTCAGTCAAAGACTGAGCCATCTGTGCTGAAGCAGGGATATCCTTAAACCTGAGCAGTTGGTGGCCCCTGGCTGGTGTAGACACAGCTTACCATTTGATTGGTTGTAAGGGATAGAACCAGGTGGCTATGAACTTCTCAGTTGCATCTTCCACTCAAAACTCATCAGGGTTGTCTTTCAAACCTGACTTATTCCAGCTTAACTAGCCATGCTATTTTAATTTAATGAAGCAGCCATTCACAAAAAGTAATTTTTACCAACTTAAAAAGACCACGTGGAGCTTAGTATAGATGAGATTCTGATCAAGGCTTCAGATCAGAACATCATGTTGCATGTGTGTGATTAAGATTGTACAAGACAATGTCTGCCCCGTCAATCATCAAAACAGCTTAAACTTGGAAACATACAGTACACAATATCAACATCAATAGATAAGATTGATTAATAATAATATTACTGACAAAAACACTGGTATGTAGAGAGCTTTATAGAAGATCCCTACAAATTGCACTCAAAGTACATATGGTAAATATAATAGGGTGATTCAATAATCACGGAATCATAATATTCCTAGAATGAGGAGTATCAATATATACCTCGTATGTACCACTAACAACGAATTTGTCATATGGAAAATGCTGAATCTCCCACTTTCTACATTGAAAAATAATAAAGCTTTATTATAAAGACATCGGCGCAAGTGATTCTTTATTATTTACAGTGATGGTTAAAAATCCTCATTAGTGAGGCCGCTAGCTTTATTATTATTACTAGCTGATATACCCGGCGTTGCCCGGAATTTACTCCCCTTCACAGATGGGACCCCCCCTCCTTCACAGCTGCGGTCTCCCCTCCCTGACCCCACATGACTGTCCAACCCCCTGCACCCCACAAAACTGCCCCCCCTACACTCCACATCACACTCCCCCCTGCACCCCACATCACACTCCCCCCTGCACCCCACATCACTCTCCCCCCTGCACCCCACATCACTCTCCCCCCTGCACCCCACATCACTCTCCACCCCCCTGCACCCCTCATCACTGTCCACCCCACATCACTGTCAACCCCTTGCACCCCACTTCACTCGTCACTCCCTTGCACCCCACATCTGTCTCTCCCCCCCCTGCACCTCACATTATTCCCCCCCTGAACCGCACATCATTGCCCCCCCCCCCCATGCATGACCCCCCGGTCCTCGCTAGTAGATGTCCCTCTCCTCGAAATGTAAGGTAAGGGATTCAGGGAGGAAAGGGACTCCGTGGTGTGGTGTGGCCGGCCCCGTCCTCCATCTGCGGCCGTAGTGCAGCCGGGCAGGAGCGAGAGAGGGCCGGGACTCCAGTTGGTCTCCCGCATGGCGCCGCCTCCCGCCCCCCACACCGCTGGCTGCAAGCAGGGAAGCCAGGGGGAGAGAGTGCTCGGTAGGAGCGGCTGTTAGTGTTGTGACCGGGGGGAGAGGTGAGGCCTGCGCCGGAGCGGCTGTTAGTGTTAGTGGCCGGGTGGTTGTGGGCGGGTGAGGAGGAGAAGAGAGTGGCAGTTGGGTGACGTCATAGAGCCACGCAGGCCAATGGGGCGGGGCAGGGATACGGACCAATCTGATTGGCCAGAGGCTGAGTGACAGACCCACAGACCAATCAGATCCACCACATCTAGCAACAACACCACAAATTTCAATTTTATATATTAAGATTAATTTTTTTTAACCATCACTGTAAATAATAAATAATCACTTGCGTCGATGTCTTTATAATAAAGCTTTATTGTTTTCCAACGTAGAAAGGGGGAGATATGGCATTTTCCATATGATAAATTCGTTGTTAGTGGAACATACGAGGTATATGCTGACACTCCTCATTCTAGGAATATTCTGATTCCGTGATTATTGAATCACCTTATTATATTTACCATATGTACTTTGAGTGCAATTTGTAGGGATCTTCTATAAAGCTCTCTATCTTACATACCAGTGTTTTTGTCATCTCCCTATGCACCTACGTTTTTACGTCTTTACTAACCCTAGAGCGGCTTTGGGTTTGAGCGGGTAGTCAACTTTATTAATAATATTACTGTCCATTTTTAAGCGGCCCCACTAAATTTGTTTTTTAAAGTGAATAGTTCTGCAGAATGGAAAACGACTGTGATGATCCAATTAAGTTAGTGATCAGGATAAAAAGTAAGGGCAGCTCATTGTTCTTGGGTTATGTGGACTTACTGTGAGGCTTATGTTTGAAAGTTAACAAAACAATGTCTTTCTTTTCATTTCCGACAGAACTCAGGAAATGGGAGGGTGTGGGAACATCTGTTTTTGCTCTTCTTTACTGATTAGATTATCCATAGACCTGCCTGCAAACTGACCAATGGGGGAAGAAAGCAGGATAATGGGGAGAGAGATTAACTCTGTAAATCATACCTGTTACATTTTAATGTTTCTAAATATTTCCAAGATAAACCATTCTAAAGTGACTTAAAAATGACTTAATACAAGAAGTTGTGAGCGGCGGTGCAGCTGCCTTGCAGGAAATATATGAACTCGAACTGCAAAATCTTCTAGGTACAAAATGACTGGTCTGATTTTTTTGAGTGCATCAGTCATGTAGTTTTCACCTATTGCACATAGGACTGTCATTATTTTAATTAGATCCTACATGAGTTTGTAACGTTACTGATGGGAAAATTGCCGTTTTTGATGCTTTCGGGGGGAAGGGACAAGCTTGAAAAACCTTAATTGAAAGATAATTCCCTCAGGTAATGAGGCTAAAAAAATAGATTAAAAAAAAAGACAACTGTAGCTGTTGTGGTTTTGACATGAACTGTATCTGCATTCATCGCATAACTGCTGTTGTTGATTGTAGCCGCAGGTGTACTGTTGATATCCCACTAATCCCTTTTGTGGTGAAGATGTGACCTCAACAGTAACTGCAGAAGCAGGTGCAAAGGATATAGACAGCGAGGACTAAAATGGCAGGAAAGTGAAAGTTATACGGATTGGTTGTAAAAAATGATATACAGTAGATTAGAAGATGAGGGCGGAATGAAGGTAAGACTCCTTTACCCCCCTAAGGGAGATTTGCTGGTAAATAGGTGTTATGGTGCTGTGGTGCTCGCCTGGTTGGTATACAGAAGCCTGAGCATCCGCACATAGGGAGCTTGGAGTGCAGCGCCTCCACCTGTGAGGATCCCGCCACAGGGGAGGAAGCCCCTCACAGGAAATTTTAACCCCTTGTAATGATCACTAGCACAATAAGGTAAACCAACAGGAAATGTTAGCCTCATGACATAAACATAATACAACACACACAACACACATATGTGAACAATAGTAACTGTAACACCCCAATGACAATCCCCTGCCCTCTTACAGGGAGAATATCAGAATACCCTCTCCCTCCTTCAAGGCCAAGCCCAGATATATATGGATGTAACGTGTTATACACAATGTCCAGGAACATGTGAGAGGTAGCGCTACCTCCCCTTCTTGTGTTGGTGCACCGTTGGCCTCACTCCCTTTATGGAGGCAGACGCAGTGTCCCACGATGTGAGGCCTCCAATCCTTACCACCGGCAGCCGCACACGTGGTCTGTGAAGGGCGTGGAGGTCTGTACCGGCGTCCGTCCCGCTCCGTGTTGTCACCGTACCCTCACCACTGGGAAGGTCCATAGCTATGGGCCACCCTACAGTGCACAAACTACGATGAATGGGACCTATCTTGGGCCTAGGGGAAAACAAGGTCCTAGTCCTGGGGTACCTGACTGGCTCCCAGGACAGCCTGTGTCTTTGCGTGGTCCCCAAGCACGGTCTGTGTCCTAGGTCACAGTTCAGATATATTTAGTCTGCCAGTCTGCCTCCTCCAACATGGCCACTGCAGTCCATCCAGAGTAAGACTGGGGAGTTTCATAAGTGCCCCCAGAGGCTACAGAAGTATAATTGCAGGCATGAGTTACTGTGCTCATAAACCGTTGTGGAACAAACCAATCAGTATTCATGATGGAATGAGTCCAACTCTTATTGTTAACATCTCACAGAAGAAAGGATCAAGAAGTGAATGAATTACCATCCACAAGTGATGGAGTATATGAAGAACAAGAGACACATACAGACACGCGCTCTCTCATACAGACGCGCTCTCATACAGACACGCGCTCTTATACAGACACGTGGTCTCATACAGACACGCTCACATACAGACACGCGCGCTCTCATAAAGACACTCTTTCATACAGACAACTCTTTTCCTCTCATACAGACACTCTCCCTCTCTCATACAGACACTCTCTCCCTCCCTCATACAGAACACTCTCTCCCTCTCTCATACAGAACACTATCTCCCTCTCTCATACAGAACACTCCATCTCTCATACAGACACACACTCTCTTTCTCTCTCTCATATTCAGAGACTCCTCCCCAATCCCACAGTGTGCATTGAGAGCAGGGAGGATGGAGGGCCTGCACTGCTGTTCTCTGCCATGCGTTACAGGCCCTTTTGCACTCAAGGTGTATCAACGTACAGAAAATAAAAGGGTAGCATGTTACTCACCGTTTAAGAACATGGGATTTTTTAAATACTGGGTTCTTGATTTGAGGTGTGATCCTGTGCGTCCCCCATGATAACTGCAGTGTGTATTGTATGTAACAGATATAGAGGCCTATTCAGGTGGCTTCGATAAGTGTTGATATTGATCAGGTTGCCATGTTCCTACCTCACGGTCTGACATTTGTGTTATCACGATATTCAGAAAGATTTCCGGATACCGTTTGGTAGGAAAACGCCAATAGTGATCAAGTTAGCAGTTTCTTTTTCTAAGATCCGCCTGTGCGCTCTTCCCACAGTCTGTAAGAGCTGCGCTGAGAGAACGCCATCTCCCTGCACAGCTTATAGGCACTGTTTTTATTTTCATTTTAATTACATAGTACTGAAGCAGGGAGTCTCTGGACCTGAACCCCATTCATTTCAGGTCCAGGGACTCTCTGCTTCACGAGGTACAGACCCCGGTATGGGGTGCCGGTATCTCCGGCAAGTTTAAATGCCCGCGTCACATGACACCGGAGAAGTAAACTTGCAGGAGATACCGGGGCCTGTACCTCGGGAAGCAGGGGGTCCCTGGATCTGAAATGGGGTTCAGCTCCCCTGCTTCAGTAATATGTTATTAAAATAAAAACAGAGCTTCATTACCTTAGTGGCTAACCACTAAGGCAGGGGTGGGGAACCTCCGGCCCGCGGGCCGTATAAGGCCCCCGAAGTCATTTGGTCCGGCCCCCGGGAAGCCTGCAAGAATGGTTTAAAAAAAAAAAAATATATATATTTTTTTTTTTTTAAACTCCCCTTCTCCTGATTGGCTGCCCGTGCTGTCACTCTGCCAAGATTTTTTTTTGGCCCGCCTCTTCCTACAGCACCGCCCCCTCCCTTCTCTCCTCCAGTAATGCCGGGCTCCTTAGGCTCCGCCCCCCTGTCCCTCCCTTTAGGCTCCGCGGGCCTGTCACTCTCGGCTGCACTGGCCATGCTGCTCCAGCAGCCCATCCACGGGCCCCAGGTAACCCACATACCCCCTCCCAGGCACCTTACCCACCCCAAGGGGGGAGAGGCCTTAATATTGTGTCTGTTTGCAGAGGTGGGCTTATTGTGTGTGTGTGTGTGTGTGTGTGTGTGTGTGTGTGTGTGTGTGTGTGTGTGTGTGTGTGTGTGTGTGTCAATGTCAGTGTGTGTGTGTGTGTGTGTGTGTGTGTGTGTGTGTGTTTACAGAGGTGGGCTTATTGTGTGTGTGTGTGTGTGTGTGTGTGTGTGTGTGTGTGTGTGTGTGTGTGTGTGTGTGTGTGTGTGTGTGTCAATGTCACTGTGTGTGTGTGTGTGTGTGTGTGTGTGTATGTGTGTGTCAATGTCACTGTGTGTGTGTGTGTGTGTGTCAATGTCACTGTGTGTGTGTGTGTGTGTGTGTGTGTGTGTGTGTGTCACTCTCACTGTGTGTGTGTGTCACTCTCACTGTGTGTGTGTGTCACTCTCACTGTGTGTGTGTGTCACTCTCACTGTGTGTGTGTGTCACTCTCACTGTGTGTGTGTGTGTCACTCTCACTGTGTGTGTGTGTGTGTCACTCTCACTGTGTGTGTGTGTGTGTCACTCTCACGGTGTGTGTGTGTGTGTCACTCTCACGGTGTGTGTGTGTGTGTCACTCTCACTGTGTGTGTGTGTGTCACTCTCACTGTGTGTGTGTGTGTCACTCTCACTGTGTGTGTGTGTGTGTCACTCTCACTGTGTGTGTGTGTCACTCTCACTGTGTGTGTGTGTCACTCTCACTGTGTGTGTGTGTGTGTCACTCTCACTGTGTGTGTGTGTGTGTGTGTCACTCTCACTGTGTGTGTGTGTCACTCTCACTGTGTGTGTGTGTCACTCTCACTGTGTGTGTGTGTCACTCTCACTGTGTGTGTGTGTCACTCTCACTGTGTGTGTGTGTCACTCTCACTGTGTGTGTGTGTGTGTGTGTGTCACTCTCACTGTGTGTGTGTGTGTGTCACTCTCACTGTGTGTGTGTGTGTGTGTGTCACTCTCACTGTGTGTGTGTGTGTGTGTGTCACTCTCACTGTGTGTGTGTGTGGGTGTGTCACTCTCACTGTGTGTGTGTGTCACTCTCACTGTGTGTGTGTGTCACTCTCACTGTGTGTGTGTGTGTGTCACTCTCACTGTGTGTGTGTGTGTGTGTGTCACTCTCACTGTGTGTGTGTGTGTGTCTGTGTGTGTGTCACTCTCACTGTGTGTGTGTGTGTCACTCTCACTGTGTGTGTGTGTGTGTGTGTGTGTGTGTGTGTGTGTGTGTGTGTGTGTCACTCTCACTGTGTGTGTGTGTGTGTGTCACTCTCACTGTGTGTGTGTGTGTGTGTGTGTGTGTGTGTGTGTGTGTGTGTGTGTCACTCTCACTGTGTGTGTGTCACTCTCACTGTGTGTGTGTGTGTGTCACTCTCACTGTGTGTGTGTCACTCTCACTGTGTGTGTGTGTGTGTGTCACTCTCACTGTGTGTGTGTGTGTGTGTGTGTGTGTGTGTGTGTGTGTCACTCTCACTGTGTGTGTGTCACTCTCACTGTGTGTGTGTGTGTGTGTGTCACTCTCACTGTGTGTGTGTGTGTGTGTGTGTGTCACTCTCACTGTGTGTGTGTGTGTGTCACTCTCACTGTGTGTGTGTGTGTGTGTGTGTGTGTGTCACTCTCACTGTGTGTGTGTGTGTGTGTGTGTCACTCTCACTGTGTGTGTGTCACTCTCACTGTGTGTGTGTGTGTGTCACTCTCACTGTGTGTGTGTGTGTGTCACTCTCACTGTGTGTGTGTGTGTCACTGTCTCACTGTCACTGTGTGTGTGTGTGTGTTTGTGTCACTGTCTGTGTCACGGTCACTGTGTTTGTGTCACTGTCTGTGTCACGGTCACTGTGTTTGTGTGTCACTGTCTGTGTGTGGCAGCAGCCACCTGAGGTGATGAAGGACCTGAGTATCACCAGGGCGGCTCGGGTAAACAGCGCTCCGGGGGGAGAGGGTATAAGAGGAGTAGGGGATGGGGGGGAAGGGGTATAAGAGGAGTGGGGGATGGGGGGGAAGGGGGTATAAGAGGCTTGGGGGATAGAAGAACGAGTCTGCGGTGGGAGAGACACCTCACTACCGCCTCTCCTCCTCCTCCCCACACCGGGCAGCAGTTGTGGAGGGTACCTGCTCCAATCCCGCCCTGCTCCGCCCCTTCCCCCCCCCCCCCCCGTGCACTTACACGGCCCCCCTCCCCACACCGGGTAGCAGTTGCGGAGGGTACCTGCTCCGCCCCCTCCTCCCCACACCGGGTAGCAGTTGCGGAGGAGGGCACCTGCTCCGATCCCCCCTGCTCAGACTCCCCCCCCCCCCCCCCTTGCGCACTTACACGGTCCTCCTTCTCCCCACACCGAGCAGCAGTTGCGGAGGGCACCTACTCCGATCCCCCCCCAATCAGATTTCCCTCCCCAGTGTGTGTCTGAGGGGGAGAGTGTGTGTCTGAGGGGGAGAGTGTGTGTCTGAGGGGGAGAGTGGGAGAGTGTGTGTCTGAGGGGGAGAGTGTGTGTCTGAGGGGGAGAGTGTGTGTCTGAGGGGGAGAGTGTGTGTCTGAGGGGGAGAGTGTGTGTCTGAGGGGGAGAGTGTGTGTCTGAGGGGGAGAGGGGGAGAGTGTGTGTCTGAGGGGGAGAGTGTGTGTCTGAGGGGGAGAGGGGGAGAGTGTGTGTCTGAGGGGGAGAGTGTGTGTCTGAGGGGGAGAGTGTGTGTCTGAGGGGGAGAGGGGGAGAGTGTGTGTCTGAGGGGGAGAGTGTGTGTCTGAGGGGGAGAGTGTGTGTCTGAGGGGGAGAGTGGGAGAGTGTGTCTGAGAAGGAGAGGGGGAGAATGTCTGAGAGAGATAGAGTGTGTCTGAGAGAGAGTGGGTCTGAGGGAGAGTGGGTCTGAGGGTCTGAGAGAGTGGGGCTGAGGGTCTGAGAGAGAGATTGGGTCTGAGAGAGAGAGTGGGTCTGAGGGTCTGAGAGAGAGAGAGTGGGTCTGAGGGTCTGAGAGAGAGAGTGGGTCTGAGGGTCTGAGAGAGAGAGTGGGTCTGAGAGAGAGAGTGGGTCTGAGAGAGAGAGTGGGTCTGAGAGAGAGAGTGGGTCTGAGAGAGAGAGTGGGTCTGAGAGAGAGAGTGGGTCTGAGAGAGAGAGTGGGTCTGAGAGAGAGAGTGGGTCTGAGAGTCTGATTTCCCTACCCCCTGCCCGATTTCTGTGTGTGTGTGTGTGCGTGTGCATTTGCGTGTGCACAGACACCAACCCACAGTCAGTCATAGTCACCCACTACCCAAGAGTCAGTCAGTCACCCAAAGAGAAGCAGTTCCAGCCATCACATTAGTGGTGAGTTCATTAAATGTTTCACCAAATACAGCAGGCTAATTTTTAAGTTGATAATTTTGGATGGCCCTCGAATGATTTTATAAATATCAAAATGGCCCTTGGCAGAAAAAAGGTTCCCCACCCCTGCACTAAGGTAATGAAGGGGTTAACCGACACTACCCGGTGTGTTAGTGGTAGAGGCGGTGGATGAAGGTTATCGTTTCCCCAAGGAGGGTGTTTAGGCCTCCCGAGAGGTATTAACCTCTCCCTTACCTTAGCGGTAACAACCGCTAAGGTACTAAACGGGTTAAAACCCACACCACAGCAAGACCTAACCATCCACACCTCCTCCCCCCAGATCTGGATAATAGCACATTTGCCGATTTAAAAATAAAACATTAGCCAGCATATAGTAACTAAAAGTTGTATTTACTCCTGTCAGGATGAAGGCAGTCCTCATCTTTGGCCTCCGCGTCCCCCTGGTCCTCCGCTTCTTCAGTAGGCAGCAACATTAAATAAAAAAACAAACTACTGGCCAGTAACCCCTTAATTACTTTAGCGGTTATTAACAGCTATGGTAATTATGAGGTTAACCCGCTCTCCTGCTACCCTCCCGTGAGACCTAACCACCCTCCCCATAGCAACTACCCTCATCCCCTACCCCTTCTACCCGCATCACCACACAGAAATGGTTAAAAGCACTAGAAGCCAAATATGGCTAATAGCGCATTTGCTCATTTGTTTAAAAATAAAATATTAATGCACAATAAAATAAAATTGACATTACAGTACAATATATTACCCAGTAGGCAATAAACGCATTGATTGACACTGTGGTAACCTATGTCCATAATGGAGACACAGATAACCACAATGGCAATGAATGGTCAAACTAAAAAAAAAACACACATCAAAAATGTAAAATACATTACAATTAAATAAAAACAAACATTTGCCAAAAAATGTATTGATTGTCAATGTGGTTATCTATAACAGTGGTCTCCAAACATTTAAGTACGAGGGATACATCGTATATTCTACACATTTTCGCAGGCCAAAGAATAAAAAAACATTTTTTTTATATATATTTTATGAATGAATGAATAAGTTTTATTTGGATCATTTGGGGTAATCAGCATGATATGATTCGGAACAAAAGAGAAATGTGAGAATTACAAAGAAAGCATGCCGTGCTTACACTGGGAAATTATATATAATGAGCAAAAATATATATATTTCAAGTTGCTGTGGGCCGGATAAAATCTTGTGGTGGGCCGGATGTGGCCCGCGGGCCATAGTTTGGAGACCACTGATATATACCCTCAAAGGGACATAGATAAACACATTGCCAGTCAATGGGCAACTTAAAAATACAATCAATGTGTTTCTTACCTTGGCCGGGATGAAGATTCATTCCCTTGATCCAACTGCGGCACCAACTCTTGACCCACCTTGAAGAAAATGATGCAAAAAAAGTCCACGATCCTCAGTTGCTTGCCGAGAAGCCACCGGTGAGCATCTTTTGGGGCTACCGCTCGGTTTGACATTGCGAGAGTTCTACCGATTGGGAAGAAGCTGTTTCCAAGCGAGTTTGGCATGTTATCGGAGCTCTCTGAATAGCTGCACATGCAAACTCGCTCTAAAAGTGCTCAAAACTTTCAATCAGACACTTATCGGAGTCTGCTGAATAAGCCATAGAGTCCCACTTACCTTTCGCTCAGCCACAGGGAAGGGTACTGTAGGTAAAGTTACAGTAGTTGGGCTACTTCTGTGTGTGATATTATTCTGCTTTTTGTAATTACGTTTTTATTCCTACATTAATAAACATTCCCTGAATTCTAAATTAATCTTTAGGAATTGCAGTTATCGCACATGCTTAATGGGAAAAAAAATTAGTGTTTTAGCACCATTTTAATGGAAAATTGAAAAAGTTAAATTAGGCACCCAAAGGTGTCTACGTTACAGCCATGTAATCATGCTTAAAGCATATATGTTACTGTTTTAGTCTCTTGAGAAATTAGGAATAATTACATTTTTGTCGAGGCCCCTGATTGAGGATGGAAGGTGCTTGTCAATCAATTGGTTACTCACATTGCCCCTCTTTGAATGGCGACAAGCGGAGATCAGAGTGGGCTCTGTCTGTGCAAACTCCTTATTCATTTGATAAATTACAAAAGGGCGTAACTAGAGGAAATCAAACCCTTTCCTTCAGGTTTACAGACTAACTAAAGAATAATGATACTGTACGTGTCTAATGTTTGTAAAAATAAATCAGTCACCTACATTTAGAAGAACAAAACAGTGGATGGCGCTCTAACACTCTCCTAATATCCCAGTGCAAGTGATAACATTGCAAAACTGGAACAACCTACCAGAGACTCTCATATCCACCACCAGTTTAAGTTCTTTCAAATCTAAGGCTGTCTCACACTTTAATCTGGTCTGTAACTGTTTCATACGCTCATAATATATATTTTCTTTAACTGTGCATGCAATGTCTTGTATATAATGTATACCTTGTTCATTTCTGTAACTGTATTTGTAACCATGTATTATTTTGTTTTACTCTGTGCCCAGGACATACTTGAAAACGAGAGGTAACTCTCAATGTATTACTTCCTGATAAAATATTTTATAAATAAATAACATAAAATCTAATATATAGTGACTCACACCTCTAATACAGTGACAAATAAATAATAAAGGTCTTAACTAAAGAGGTAAAAACCTCCACTCAAACCTTAAAGGCATAGACAAAGAAGAAAATAATCCCTATTGTAAGCACGCTACCTCTACTAATTAATAATAATATAATATTTTAATGTAAATTATTGACGAAAGAGAGACTATTAGAAATATATCGTCGCAATAAAAGCACTTAAAAGTAGGAGGGAGGATATGCTATGCTCCTGAGACTATGAGAACAGTGTTCATATATATTATATTATAATGTCCAGAGACTCACAAGATTGCAATCTGAGAGAGGCAATCCCCTGACAATATATTTGACCTTTTTACCTGTTGGATGATACGGTCTGTAGGGATATTGATGTGATCTAGGACCCCCTTGCTGCCACTATTGTTGCTAGTGCAATGTTATAGGCATTTGTAAATGTACCAAGTTCCCTGCTTAATCAATATAAGGACTCGTTGAGATGGGGACGTTATAACAAGTCTGTTAACACGCGTTGCCTGATTACCAATGAGAATGTAATGGGTGGTATTACCCTCTCCGGAGCAGGTAAGAGGCTCCGCCAAAAAGTGAAATGAACGCCAGTGGAACGTATCTGCATTCCAAATATTGGAACGTTCCACACCAATAGGGAGCTATTGATTGGTTTGTAGGCCTATGCTATTTTATGTATTAACACCGCTCCAGTGAAAAATGAAGGGGTTCATTTATACTTTCTATTAATATATTGGGTTTTTTTTTGTATGTACCATATTACTATTTATAATTGTAAATACAAAAGTAATTCATTATTTAAGCATTTTAATTTTTTTTCTTTAAGGTTGATTTATCTAAAGATTTTGCTCACTGGGATAAGCTGAAGTCAGAGGAGAAGTATTTTATTTCCCATATCTTGGCTTTTTTTGCTGCTAGCGACGGAATAGTGAACGAGAATCTGGTGAGTTTTATGTAGGAAATAAATAATGTGCAGCAGTTTAATATGTATTGGATTGAAGTACATCTATTGACAGAACATGACGCTAGTCAGGTTCAGGTACCACACTATCGCAGGTGTTCTGTATTTCTTATGTTCGAGAGCATAGTATTGCTTACATTGGCTCCTATTCAGTTTCCTGTGAAACCATCTTCTGTTTGCCATGTAAGCTTGATGCCCCAGTCGAATATAGTCATATAAATAAGGCTTATAATTTCCCTAAGGCTGCATCCATGGTATGGCAGACCGCGTGGACACGTCCGCACGATGAGCAAACAGACTGCCTAAACGCTGTGTTCGCGTTTATGCGGCGTGCGTTGAAGCGGGAGGGGGCGCGCGTTGCGCAAGAAATCAGTTTAAACTGATTTCTTGGCGCGACAGCACGGTCACGTGAGCGGTTTGCCCAATGAGGGCGAACGAGCTCCGTGACGTCACTGGCACGCCCCAAGACACGCCCACGGACGGCGCGCGTACCATTGCCAGAGAAAGCACTCGCTTTCCCTCAGCCTCCGTGCGGCTGAAATTACCATGTACGCAGCCTTGCACAGAGAAGACAGCTCTCCAACATATTTCATATAGTCCTGATGAAGGGAGGCACAGCCCCTGAAATGTTGTGGTTATGTTTCTGGCACCTTGGTGCAGGTAATATTGAAAGAAGGAATATTTGAAGATATTTTGTGCTGGTTGGTTGGTTGTCTGACGCGACTGACTAAACAAGGTATTTTTGAAAATAAAGAAGGATGGGAAACCGCACACTGAAAAAAGACAAAGTACGTATGTAAATCAAAAATACATTTTTACTGAAAGTAAGCACTAAAAACACCATACATAGTGAATACAGACATACACACAGGTGGATGTCGTGACCTGAAACCCAACAGGACTCAGAATGAGGGTAAGCTACAGTACATGCAAACAATACTTAGCTCACAACAATGGCTGTTGAACAGGCATAAAAAGTGGCATAAAAAAGGAGTGTGGTACTGGTAAGCAGAAAAGGTTGGGTCCCAGTGGGGTAGACCCCACGATCGAAAGGGGAGGGAATCTTGGAGTCTTTAAGCCACAGGGAGACTCACACGACATAGGAAAGTTCACCCCTGTGACATAAGTCCTACATTGGGCCAGAGGGAGAGCAGTCTGACGAAGGACTTACATTAGTCTGCACTGAAGGTGTTAATCAGGACTGCTCTGTGTGGGACATACCCCCACCAACTTGGTGTATAGTTACCTTTCTATGCTCTTCTGTAGGGACATTTTGACCCTTACTGTGCCGCTATAACATTCAGTGAACATCACACGAGCTTGAGCACGCTGGTGACCCTTGTAATGTTTCGATGGTTTTTGCTCATGTCTACTGTGGATCTCTATTACTGCTCACAGCAATCTGTATGGAAGAGGCTGGGGAAAAGGTCAGAGTCCTGTGATGGCTGTAATAGTGATCGTATGGCCCTGGTGTAACAAATTCTGTTTGATAGGTCTGTGATAGGGTTAAAGCAGCAATGCCCTTTGAGGTACTTATTTTGGGGGTAGTCTAAATGAGGTGGCTCCAACTGAAGGATTCTGCAGACCCTCAACTCTGGAAAACATTTATTACAGCAGAGGTAAATATGATCTGACCCGGGAGGTTCGCCTGGAGATAAGACTTTGGTCGCCTCTATAAAGGAAAAAATAAAGAGCCACCACTTCATATTGATGCTGTAAAATGCAGTCTTGTGTGCAGCCTCTTGAGTGCAGGCTCTGCACCGGATCCCTTCTCTTAGCTTAAGCAAGGAAAAGGAATTTGTTCATCTACAACTCAGATTGAAAATGGAAATTATATAATAAATATGTATATCCCGCTCAAAAACTGCATGTTTTTGTAACGGGTATTCCCCCACCCAATCGCATATAGTGTGTGTGTGCGGGGAACTTAATGTTACCTGGTGTGGTGCGCTATACCTGTCAGGCTCACAGGAGGCCTGAGCCTCCGCTAGTGAGAGCCTGGGGTGAATCCTCTGGAACGTTTCTTCTAAGTACAGCGCCTCCACCTGTGCAGGATTCTAGGAGTGTAGAATGCCCCCTACACAGGACCCACATATATGAACCACATACACCAAGGTATATATAAAACAGGTTTACTATATGGGCAGATAAAACACAATACACATGCATCAACAATATGACATCAACAGTACATAACTTCAGTGTCACCCTGTAACACTACTAAACACAACTATCCACACACAGTATTCCCAAAGTCCTTGTACCCAAAGTCCCAAGAGTCCCACAACCCCACCCACGTGTGAGACAGCGCTGCCCACTAAGATGAAGTGTATAGGTGGTGCACTTGGTGACTTGGATAATACCTGCCCGGTGCTCCTGCTACCGGGTGCGCAGATGACCTTTGGTTGGAATCCCTTGCTCCAGGAGATGATCCAAGATGCCTCCGCCTCAACGGTGGGTGGCTCCCGCATGGAGTGATCCACCTTTATAATGTCTCTTATCCTTGCTAACGCAGAGGATGTTATACCTTCACGCAATTCACCTTCACAGCAATTCACCTTCACAGCAATTGCCAGGATAGTCACGGTTCCTGGCTGGACCCTCACTTGTCTAGGTTCTACAGAACCCTGTCCCTAGTCTAAGGGGAGTCCCTGTAGAAACCACAAGCTGAGGTGAGTAGGGCCTAGCTGGGGCCTAAGGGGAGACTTCTGGCCTAGTGCGTGAGGCTACTTTCCTCCCTGCACAAACACACCCTCCCCTCTCTGTGTCCCAGCTCCTAACTGACAATCCCTGTCTGCACACAACATTGTTGCAACTTTGCAGCATGAGAATCTGTCAGCCTCAGGCCTCGTTCAGGGTGCTGGCTTCGGAGGGAGGGCGTGCTGCCGTGCGTGCTGCCGTGAGAAACAAAGTATTCAATTTGAATACTGGTTGTCAGTGTAGCAACCGCCCTGTCTCCGAGGCCAGGAGTTGAAGCTGACTACAGTTTCAATAAACGGAAATTTCGTTTTTTGGAGCTGCAGCAGCGTCACAGGGACCTAGGCAGCCAATGAAATCATTCTTCAGAATGATTTCATGACTGCAACCTCGATACTTACCCTGCTGTGTGTAACCCCGCCCCCTCCCCAACGCTGAAAAGTCTGTTGGGGGATAAGCACAGATCGCCCAGCAAACTGCAGCACTGCCTCCCTCCCGCCCTCCCTCCGAGTCCTGCAGCTGGCACCCTGAACGAGGCCTTATTGGCTGTCTGGCTGCCTGTGACCAGGGTGAAAGTGCAGTCCCCAGAGGCTGCTGGGAATTGTAGTCCTTGGTGGCTCTCTTTAACATTGGGGCCGCGTGCGCGCTGTGTAATGGCCGCCACCTCTGCTAACTGCGCATGTGCGAACTGGGGGATGTTCCTGACTATGGAGCGCCTCTTCTCACTCCCTGTAATGGCTGCCGTATCGCATCTGGGGCTATACTGCGCGTGCGTGATCTTTAGCACATGCGCGAACGCACACAAGATGACGGCGCCCTATAGCTGATGTCGCCGGGAGTCCCCGGTGACGCGATCACCCCTGCAACTGCCTCACGCTGTCGCAGGTAAGAGAGAGAGAGAACCGAATGTCTGGGCAGCCAGAGGGGACCTGGCTACACATTTATTGAAAGTACTTTGCATTGGTTTTCACTCTTTAGCATCTTTTCCATCAGTGTATGGTTTAAGCAGGATATTTATTTTTTTCTTTTAATAGTGTCAACTACCCCCATGCTAACGATTCTTACATGGTGTAAAATCCAGACATCTTAAAACGGTCATAAATAAATGGTTAAAACTGCTGAGATTAATTGTTATGTTAATTAAAGTTTAGTTAAAGGTTTTTTTTTTTTTGTTTTTTTTAAAGTGAAAATAAAACCATTATTTTAACGGAAAAACCCATGTACAGAAAACAGGTAAGTTATGACACAGAAATGTAACCAGGGTAAACAAAGATGTTTACTAATAATGCTGACTGTTAAGCAAGGAGTTTGTGTGCCCTTAAAATGCAAAATGTGATATGGGAAAAATCTGTCATGTAATTTCAATGATACTGATGTATTAAAAAATGTTTCCAATAAAAAATATACTGTATTTAAAAGAAAACTCCTAATAGGCTACTTTCATCCAGTAAGGTAAAATAATACGTTTGTAATCTTTCTGCTTCAGGTGGAGCGGTTTAGTCAGGAGGTGCAGGTCCCAGAAGCGCGCTGTTTTTATGGCTTTCAGATTCTCATTGAGAACATTCATTCGGAAATGTACAGCCTACTCATACAGACATACATCAAAGACCCCCAGAGACGGTAATGAACGCATTTACTGAAAGGAAGGATTGCTGTAAAGGCTTGCCGCCCTACTTAGTACTATAGTATACCAATGCCAATTGTAGGTTTATAGGACATGGGGCCATATTTCTTAAGCAGTGCTCTCCCATAAGGCTGCGTTTACAGTGCCAGCGACGCGACCGATGCCGAAAGTTGCATTTAAAGTTTGAGCGACGTCACTGGCGACAAGGCCAGTGATGTCACCAAGGGGGAGGGCAGAGTGCAATATGCGCTCTGTGATTGGTTTAGAGACAGTCACATGTGGCGACTGTCTCGTCAAAAAATCAAATAAGGCTGCGTCCATAGAGTGCAGCCATGCGGCGGCGCGCAGAGGGTGAGGGAAAGTGAGTGCTTTCCCTGGCCATAGTGCTCGGGCCGTGTGGGGCGTTCCCAGTGACGTCACGGAGCTGGTTCGCCCTCATTGGGGGAACTGCTCACGTGACCGCCCTATCGCGCAAGAAATCAGTTTTAACTGATTTCTCACTCATCGCGCGCCCCCTCCTGCCTCTGCGCGCACTCGCCCGCACGCCGCATGGACGCGATCACTGCCTTGAGGCAGTCTGATCGCGCAGCGTCCGCACGGTCATCCATACCATGGACGCAGCCTAACACTGACTACCAAATCTTTGGTCGCTGCGTCGCCGTCGTGCCTACTATAAGCGCATGCGACAGATTCAATGTATTTGGTTTGGCGCGAAGTCGCGTCGCTGTCACCAGGCACTATAAGCGCAGCCTAAGACACCTCCCAGCAATTGAATGGGACAAACAGTGTATCTTATGGAGTAACAATGTTTAGTAAGTATTTCCCTTCACGGCCCATTCACTTGAGTGGGGCTTTAAGGTGTCTTCCATCACAGGACGTGGCTTAACGAGTAGCAATTTATAGTAAATATGGCCTTAAATCTCAGCTTTTAATGTGTGTGTGTGTGTGTGTGTGTGTGTGTGTGTGTGTGTGTGTGTGTGTGTGTGTGTGTGTGTGTGTGTGTGTGTGTGTGTGTGTGTGTGTGTGTGTGTGTGTGTGTATATATTTGTAACGGGTCTTCCCCCACCCAATCGCAGATAGAGTGTATGTGCGGGGAACCTAATGTTACCAGGTGTGGTGCTTTACCTGTTAGGCTCACAGGAGGTCTGAGCTTCCGCCACGGGGAACCTGGGGCACGTATAATAATATGAGTAACCTCGTACTCGGTGCAGCGCCTCCACCTGCGATGGCTCCCACCAGAGAGGGAGTGGTTCCTCGCAGAACAATATATATCACTACACACACAGCATGTAAACCAACCAATGACTTTACTATTGCAAACGTAATTGTGCATATGATAAACAGGTGTCCCTCCCTAGAGGAGACACTAACTACTGCGTCTCGCAGGACGCAACCCCCTGCCACCGGGTGATCCCACCCCGTGTCCAGTAACCCCACACAATATGTCCCTTAAAGTGAGATAGATGTGTGTGACTGCGCATCCACTAGTCCCGTGTGAGTACTCTGTTGGTGCACTTTATAACGATACCTGGCCTGGCTCCTGCCACGGGTGCCGCTATACCACTGGGTTTGGATCCGCCGTGATGTCCTCTTACGCGTGGGGTTAATTGCAGCGTGGATAATATCACCGCAGCTCCGCACCGTCTGTAACTTGGCGGAAATCTGTGTACTGCCAGCAGGCCGCAGTCACTGCTTGGCGTGGCCTCCGGGAAGATAGTCTTTACATATAATAATATAGGGGTCTGAGCCCAGACCTCTGAGGAACGCGCTGTGTCCCTAACTAACTTCTGGACAATAAGGAGCAGGATCCCTAACCTGGGGCCTGTCCCTGAAACAACACAAACTACTGGTGGCTCAGGGCTATCTGGGGCTTTGGGGCTGCTGGCCTAGTGCAGGGAGTCACTGACTCCTGCACCCTACCTCCTTCCCCTAGCTGCTCCTGTCGCCAACTGCCTAACGTGCTCCAAGCCCGCGAAAAGTATGTAATCTCCCTGCAGGGAGATGCTGCAGCCCTATTGGCTCCGTGGCGTCACTTGGGGTCCCCTAAGGCTCATGGGACTTGTAGTCCCTGTCTGGAGCCCTCTCGTGGTTGGCCCATGTTGCGTGCTACCCACTGCGCATGCGCGACCTGTCTGAGGGCCTCCGCACTTCTGCACTAACTGCGCATGCGCCAGGCAACCTATGATGGCGGCGCCCTGCAATGGGAGCCGCCGAGAGTCCCTGCTCGCGATCGCCGACGCCGCACATAGCAACCACCCTGATGCTCCACGCGGCCCTCCCTGAGCTGTGATGGGCGC